>NC_142808.1:20184513-20274750 GCF_049724085.1 Artemia sp. Qi Xiang Cuo | reverse complement strand
TGCGAGTTTACCTTTCTTTGGAATTGGAGTGAGATCTCCGATTGAGAAAGAAGACGGTACAACTCCTTGGGTAACAATCATCTGCATCAAAAGAGTAATATTGTTTACCAGCAGCTCGCTTCCATGCAGAATGTGAAGAGCGCTTATTTTATCGCTGCCAGAAGATTTCTTACGCTTTAGCCGTTGGATTGCTCGCAGTACAGAATCAGCTGAAACAACAAAATTGTCGGTTGGACACCTAGACAGAAATTTATCAAGCTTATCTTCATATTCGGACTGTAGGGCGGCATCTGGTGGGGAGAATTCAGCAGAGAAGTATGAATTCCATTCGGAATCAGGAATAACTTGAGCAGATAGGTGGGCCCCAGGAGGATCTCTTGACACATTTCTCCAGAAGGAAGGTTGGGACAGGGAAGCTTGCTGGGATGTCTATTCAACTATCTGGCTCATGTGGATACATAGTTCTCTTGAATACTTTTTTTTGGTAGAAAGACGAATGTTAAAAAACCAGCCAGAGCGAGGAAGGTCACACTGGAGCCACAACTGGTACAAAAGTTCGGATTTTCTCCAAACTTCAACTAGGCTCGGATTACTGGACTAGTGCTTTGTGACACCCCGACGTATACGATTAAGAGGTATACTGGCTTTTTCTGCGCATCAGAGAGCATGGAAAATATGTGCAAGATAGATATCTAGCAACATCCGTATTTCATTTGCATCAACTTGCGGATTTTCCATGAGCAGCTGGAACGGAACATGAATTTTATGTAGGACAGAATTAGTTACTGCTGCAAAAAGATCATCTTGGATATTTTCCCAATCGCTGTGAAATTGGATATAGATTTGTTAGGGTTGTTGAGTTGGAGAACACTGAGCAGAAGAACAGGATATGAACGGATATGCTGGATAGTAGTCTGATGGTAGAAAAGCGTTAACAACGTGGACGTTTAATAATTAGATACTTATAGAAAAAACTGCGTAGTCGAGGCTTGACACGTAACAATGGTGTGTGTAAGTGTAGTCAAGATCTTTCGGCAATATCCTAAGCCAATCGTCAAAATTACACGACAAAATAGAAGTACGCAATAACGAGGCGTCAGTTAAATTACAGTTAAAATCTCCTATAATAATACAACACTTACCTAACAGGCAAATCTTTGAAAGGCAAGACCCTAGTTTCTCAAACGCAGAAGTAAATAAAAATTCCGATCGGTCATTGCGATAATCTGTTGGGAGATAGACGTTTACAATAACATACTCTTTTACACGGACAGCAAGAAAAAAATCACATGAATCAAAAATACTCGACCGGCACGAGGTCCTAACAAGCATCGAAATACCACCCGAGGGGCGGCCACTAGAAGCGGATCGTTTAGCGGGCACCGAATAGCTAGTAAAATTATTGTCAATTTTCAGAAGGCCTAAACTATGACTCGTAAAGAAATGCTCTTGAAAGTACAGTACGTCACAATTCGAAAGCAAACCTTTTATCACAGGAATTTTTACTAAAATTCCACCATTAATATTCCACAAAAGTACAGCTTGCGTAGTAGCAGACACATCCATGTCATACCCTTGGTTTTGCTAGTTGACTATTGTTATTAGGGCACTTTACACTGTAACAAGTATGGCCGGTAGCCTTACACTCTGGACAGAACATTTTTTCCGAACACAGAAAGGCACTGTTTGAGGTGTGATCACATGATCCACAGCGAGAGCAGAGAGCCCGATTATAGCACTGTGAGGCCAAATGCCCAGTCTTATGACACGAGAAACAACGCTTTGGGAGATATGCAAATGCTTGTGCCAGAAAGCTTTTCGTAGCCAACTTTCACAGAAACTTTTAAAAACTGGTCCAGGTTTTGTTTTGACTCAAAGTATACCTTGAACACTCGGGACTTTCCGCACTGTGAAAATTTAACGCAATTTGGTACAAGAGATTTTAGTTGATTCTCATCGTATTCGATTGGTACGCCTTTCAGGATCCTTATAAACAATGGGGATTTCACACTCACCAAGATACCTTAGGTACTGTGTTTAGCATTCTCGGCAATTTTATTCGCTGCACGCTTTGACTTAACAGCAAGTTTCCATTCTGAAGCCGATTTTTTATGTTCAGTTATTTCACCTGAGGCCTCAGGGCAAAGTTTATCGACGAAGTCTTTGCGAGCATTAGGTGAGGTCAGGTTTGCAGGACAGCTTTTTAGTACAACAGCAAATTTAGGAACTGGGGCAGGGTTTATTGTTACGTTGGCATCAATTATTGCTGGCCAAGAGGAGCCTGAAGGCGTTGCATTCTCTAAAAAGACATAAATTATCCGAGATAGCTCATTAACTTTCGAGACTAAAGTAGCCCAGACTGCCTCCCCGATTGCTGGTGTTTCAGAAGGTGAGAATATAACAAAAGTGGGAACAGGCAAAATTATCCTTTGCCGCCTGATTTAACTGTTTACAAATGTCAAATACATTATCTTCATCCTTTGCATTTTTCACACACCGGCTCTGAATATTCAGCTCTTTATACAGAAACTCTTTAGCACTGATAATAGTACCATGATCTCTGCAAAGGGCTGCCTCGACCCTTTCGGGGTGCCTGCAAGACTGGGGACCTTGCGGTCAACTCTATTTCTACTTGAGGAGTGGTGCCCCTCGAGGAAATTATAGCCTAATAAACGACATAGAATTTGCACGGGATTCTGACTAATGGATAATTCTTCTGGGCTTGGTATGTTTGACGGGCGTTTTCGGGCTGAAAAACCTCTTCCTATCTAATTTATCTATTATGGGCTGCTTCCCCATAGTAGCATAATATCGGTAGGCATGAATATATAATGAGTCGGAGGTAATAGGCTTGAGATTGTCTGTGCAGGACTTCGACTCTTGCTGATAGAAGAGTATCGCCAAGTGCTGAAAACCATGTTGTGACCAAGATGGGCCCAGGATTAAACAAAGCCCCCATTCATGGAGGTCCCAGGGACTTCTTGATGTCCGGTTCTAAGCCGGCTTAAGCACTTCGGTGTAGACTTGAGAAGATATGTGATCCCCGTCCTGCACTGGTATCCGGGATCATTGCTTTTCCTGCGGCGAAAATTATTTTCTATCATTTAACCCCTTCACGCACGATTTTTTTCCCGAAGGGAAAACAAATCTGAAATCTTGTTGGGTTAATGATACATTGGTAAACTACAAGGGGTACAAATTTTTAGCTGAACCTGTGATGGCAAACCTGATTTTTCGGTGTTCTCAGTCGAGGACAGTGTGCTTCACTTGATCAAAATCGGCTATATTTTAGATAAAAAGCGTACAAAACGCAAGTGCTGAATAAGCATACAACTAATCACTTAGCGTGAAATTAACTAAAACAATCGCGCCCATTGACATTACACAGAGGGATTTTGTATTTCGAACACATTGTGCGAGTCTTAATAAAGCATGGTGAGATCTTGCAACGATTCTGCTTGTCGGTCTTTTCTGGACAATGAGCCGTCTGGTCAAACCGAGTGCTCCATCCGGGGCGCACAAAAATCCTGTTCCTTTTCTTTGACGGCTCGCTAAGACCTTCCTCTGTTTCGACAGAATCCAAGTCACATTGAGTCCTTGGCCTGCCTCGCTTCTTGCCTGGAACAGCAGCGTGGGTGAGAGCCTGTGCAACGTCAAGACGAAAGGAAAGTAGGTCAAGACGGCTTTTGTTGCTGATTTTCAGTCGATCACAGTCACTCGTGCATTCTAGCCATGAGTTACAAAACAGCAATATCCACAATGTGGAAAATCGTTCTGAGGGTCCACTTTTTTGATCGGATGAATGTTCCGTAACAAGACAAAAGCTGGTCTATTTTGTCAACTCCACCCATACTTCTGTTGTACTCCTTGACAATCTTGTACTCCTTGCGATTTCTATCTTTATCTTTGCAGCCTTTGACCATCTGTTTACTGTGCTGACCTCACCTACACCAACATATGCTGAAGCTAGCTGCAAGCTGCTGTTATCCAACTAGCGTACCAATACAAATTCATCTTGACCCCCAACTACTTCAGAAAATCTGCCCCTTCCTGTTCTCTTCAGGTCTTTCTCGGTTCTGAGTGGCACACTTTGGATCCTATTCGCCCGAATAGTAATCGTGCAAAGAACTCCTTTTTCTTTCAACTCTAGAAGAAAGTTGATTGAAGTAAAGAAATTGTCACAATACACGTTTGTGTATGGCGAGGGATTGATCGCATTCACCAGCTGGAGGACTATACCAGGTCCCAGACCATATTTTCTAAAGTTCTCCAAGATTTGTGTATTCTTCCCTTGGTAAACTTCAAAATTTAGCACTGTACCACCCGAAGCACATAAGGGAAAGACCTTGATGCCCCATGGACAAGGTTTACCTCTTATATATTGTTTTATTTCAAGATTGCCTGTATATGGTACCATCTGCTCGTCCACTGACAGGTTATCTGTTTGTGGTAGTTGACGCACTCGTGTCAAGACCGTATCAATTGCTGGTCGAACTTTCCATAAACGGTCGTTCGGATTCCTGTCATTCAAGTTGTCAACAACAGAGAGTGAGGTCCGTAGACGAGGGAACCTATTTACATTCATGACGTCAGCAATCAAGGGTATCCTAGTGGTTGGGGACCAAAACCTCCTATATCTCAGGAACTTGAAGACACCCATTGCAACATGTATGCTAACAAGTCTCTTCATCTCTTCTCGAGTGGTACCAATACTCACTCCATTTTTCCGTATGGAGTACAAATTTGTGTAGTTAGCAAACCTCTCATAAAATTCTTCAGGAAATACTTATCAAAGTTAACAACCGGGTCAAAGTTTTCGTCGTCATCAGAGGTTAAGGCTGTTGTAGGGGGTTCCACTTGCCATTGTTGGTGGAAAAGGGCCTCTTATGGTAACGGAAGTTCCTTTTCCGGTTTTCCCCGTCTCTGCAGCGGGCTGTCGTGTCTCAACATCTAAGATATCAGAATCTTGGGTGTCTTCTTCTTCAGGAGTTTCGTCACTGTCAGTAGGCACGTATGCTTCCTCCTCCTCGCCATCAGATAGTTCCTCCCTTTTAGACTGCTCACTATCAATCTTGTCAAAGATATCCCGGATATCACCTTCATTTTGGATGTGCCAACTTCTTCTAGAGGGTCCAAAAAAGGAACTGTTAGACAAGGACGAGAAAGAGCAATATGCAGCAGCTGGTATCACAGCTTGTATTTTGATGATTTGATTACAATGACAGTTAGTATTTTATCTTCCGTTACCCACTGTCCTCAGCTGAGGACACGAAAAATAAGACTGCAGATGTCCTTCGAAACTTGTTTGACATCTGCATTCTGCATTTTTTTTTAACGACATGAAGAGATATTCTTGAGCCGGCTAGATGACCCACAGATCTTTCCTTGTTGCTTCGTCTCTTTCTGGTGAAAAACACCAACTTATGCACTCTGTCCCTAAATGAGAACACTCAACTTTTATACCAGCACTCCCTAACCAAAAAAAGTCGCCGGTATTCGAAAAAAAATTTTCTATTACTGTCAAACATTCAATTATTCATGCTAAAAAATACAAATGCCCCAGATTCATACTTACTGAGCTATAAAATTCCAATTCTTACCTGGTTGAGGACTTCTTCTTCCATCTGACATGATAAATCCAAGAAAAATCTCCAAAATTCTGTCTATGCCTGGACTAAAGCGAAAAAAAGATGGCACGCAGGACTGACTTAGTGACTTGTGCAAAACTACAGATATCACCACGAAAGCGTTACGAGCTACCTACCGGTACAAATTAAATGGAGAATTTGACGTACTCAGGTGAGGACACTATGCGTGAAGGGGTTAAAGGACATGAAAATTGGAACTTGGAATGTTACGACGTTAAAAAATGACTATGGTATCGACATTCTGACTGACGAATTCAGACGATTCGAACTGGATTTATTAGGAGTTTCAGAAACTCATATCCCAGGGGTAGGAAGAATTTGAATTTGTTTACTCAGGTAGGAAGGATGGGGTACATAGACAAGGAGTAGGGCTCATGATGAATAAGGAAGCTGTTAAGTCTTGTTTAGGCTGGGGAAAATATTGATAATAGAATACTAATTGCTCATTTTATGACTAAAAAGTTCAGAATATCAGTTATCAGTTATAGATGAATTTTACTTACAGTTACAGAAGCAAATAGACTGGGTTCCAGGTAGAAATATGATGTTTTAACTGGGAGATTTTAACGCCCAGGTTGGTAGAAATAAGGATAGATGGTACCCTAGCCTAGGTAAATTTGGTGCAGGAAAAGAAAACAGTAATGGATACAGACTTTTGCAATTTTGTAGGTATAACAATCTAGTTATAACCAAAACGGTGTTTGGTCATAAAATGGCTCTTAAGTTAACATGGTATTCACGTGATGGTAAGACCGCTAACCTTATTGATTATGTTATTGTAAACCGAAGACTGGCAGGATCAATACAAGATACTAGGGTATATAGGAGTGCCGTTATTGATGTTAAGAGTAAAGATCACCATCTAGTAATGTCAAGGGTTAATTTAAAGCTGAAGTATCAGAAGGGTAACTACCTTCCGAAAAGTTATGATGCTGGTAGACTCCAGGATAAGAATTTGAGAGAAACTTTCCAGGAACAGTTGAATGCTAAACTTCGAGTTTAAAATTTGATAATGTGGAAGATGGTTGGAATAATTTCAGAAAAATAATTTGTCAAGTTGCTGAAGGTGTCTTAGGGAAGAAAGCTAGAACTGCAACTAAGAATTTTCGTGAAAAAGCTTTATGTTTGATAGAAAGGAGAAAGGATTTGTACAAGAATTACCTTAGTGATAGATCATATGAAAACAAAAGGAATGTAAAGCAAGTGGAGAAAGCATTAAAATATAAACTAAGGAGGTGTGAAATAGAGGCCATGGATAAAATTGCCAAGGATCTGGAAGATGCAGCTAGACGGCATAATAGTAAAATATTGTACTGGCATGTTAACAAATTGAGAGGGAGTAGTCAATGCGGACTTGGCCCAGTTAAAGATAGGAATGGGGCCGCAATTAGCGATAAGGACAAAACTAAAGACGGATGGGCCGAACATTTTGAGAATTTGCTTAACCGAGATAGAGTTGAAGGAAGATATATAGAGGAAAATGAAAAAGTTTGTGATACCTTGGATGTGAAGGAAGATTTGTTTTGTGAGGAGGAATTAGCGACAGTACTAAAAGGACTAAAAAATAATAAGCATCCAGGTGCTGATAGGGTGGTAAATTAGTTTCTTATATATGGTGGCTCTGAGGTTAGAAATAAGTTACTAAAGATTATGAATATGATTTTTGAAAAAGGGGAAGTACCTAACGATTTTAGGAAAACTTTAATTAAGCCACTTTATAAGGCAGGTGATAAAAGTGAGTGTGGTAATTATCGAGGGATTAGTCTGGTCTCTGTAGGTAGTACATTACTTAGTAATATGATACTTTTTAGACTAAGAGATGCCGTAGACAAAGTTTTAAGAGTAGAACAGTGCGGTTTTAGAAAAGGTAGAGGATGTGTCGACCTAATTTTCACTCTTAGGTTAATAATTGAGAGGCGCCTGAGTTTTCAAACACCTTTGGTACTCAATTTTATAGATTATGAGCAAGCGTTCGATTCTGTTGATAGAAGGGCTTTAGTAAAGGTTTTATCCTTGTATGGTATACCAGGCAAATACATTAAAGTGATTAGTGCTATGTGCTAGAATAACACTGCTGCGGTTAAGGTAGGAAATGAGGTAAGCAGCTGGTTTCTTATTGAATCAGGAGTTAAGCAGGGTTGTGTTATATCCCCCTTTATATGGATTATATTGATGGACTTAGTCTTAAGGAGCACAGAAAAGGCAACAGGAGACCACGGAATTAAATGGGGAAGGAAAAGTCTCCTGGACTTAGATTATGCTGATGATTTGAGCATCCTAGATGAAAGTGTGAGCAAAATGAATGAAGTTTTAGAGGCTTTGCGAGTTCAGGGTGCTAAAATAGGTTTGAAAATTAATGTTCAAAAGACTAGGTCACTAAGGCTAGGAATAAGTGAAGATGAAAAGGTGAAGTTGGGTAATGAATAGATCGATCAAGTGGACAGCTTCACTTACCTTGGTGGTATTATTAGTAAAGACGGTTGGCGCAGTGGATATGTTAGAAGTAGAATAGCCAAGGCTCAGGGCGTTTTTTTCACAGTTAAAAAACGTTTGGATAAATAGGAAGATCAGTCTGCAAACCAAGATTAGAATATTGGAAGGTACAGTGATGACAGTAGTCAAATATGGCTCTGAAGCATGGGCGCTCCGAAAAGCGGATGAAGATCTGCTAGATATTTTCCAGAGAAATTGCTTAAGGATTTTTTTTTTTTTTTTATTTACAAACGGGTTACAATAAATAAATAAACAAACATCTCATTTAAAAAAACACAATCCAATGCATTACTGCATGCCGGACAAAACCCGAAAAAAAAAAGAAAAACACTTTAAAAAATATATATAATATTTTAAATTAATATAATTTATTTCCTCGGACCCTAATATAACCCAAAAAGGGTCCAACCCAAAAACAAATAAATATCTTCTCTTGCCTCCCTCTCCCCGCCTCCAACAAAAAAGTGGGAACTTGAGAATCATCCACGCAAACAACGCAACACAACTCACAACATTCACAAAAAGAGAGGAGAAAAAAATAAATAAAAAAAGGAAATAAATCACTCATCCATTCAAAACCCAAACAATCATCTCACCAACAACATTCGACCAATCAGTGTCTACACACAACCACTAAAATCTTCCATATTGATAAAAAAAGCTTACTCTGAGGGACTTTCGAAAATCATCCAGATCTGTCTTATTTTTTACTTCCTCAGGAAGTTTGTGCCAGACAGCCGGGCCGTAAAAACGGAAAGAAAACGTAGACCTTGTAGTTACAGGGAACAGGGTTTGTATTGAATGGGCATTTCTTGTCTCATACCTATGTTTAGCTTCGGTAAATGCAATCGAGAAACATGCAGGTAGCAGGTTATTAAAACTTTTAAACATGAATAATGCCGTGTAAAACTTAACTAGGCCAAAAAGTGGCATAATCTTAATACCGTCGTATTGCCTTCGAACCGAGTCAGAGCCTCGCATTCCAGATAAAACACGAACAACATTATTTTGTAGAACCCTCAGTGTCAGTAGATAAGTAATAAATGTCGCTGACCAAACACTTACACAATATAACACATACGGATGAACCAGAGAGAAATACATCAGTCTTCAAATTTTATGAGTGAAAAAATTTTTCAGTTTCCGCAGCATTCCAACGTTCCTGGCACTTTTTGTACACAGTGATTCAATATGAGGTTTAAACATAAGACACTCGTCAACTTGGAAACCAAGATATTGAACATAACTATGTCTCTGGAGATATCCACTTTCTAGTTGAATACCATGGATCCAAGGATAATAATTAGTACTTCTTCCATATAGAATAAATTTACTTTTACTATGATTCAAACATAATTTATTTACACGCATCCATCTTTCAATGCAACTCATTCCTGTATTTAAAAGCAGAAATAAATCTAAATAAATCTGCCTCAGTCACAGCTGCCACAGAAAACTGTGTGTCATCAGCGAAGCTAGGCAATATCATAAGATTGTTCTGGGTACACGGCTGACTGACAGTATTTCAAACAATAGGCTATACGAAAAATGTGGTTCAATACCGCTCTCTAGGGCTATAATGAAAGAAAGGTTGAGGTGGCTAGGGCACGTTGTGCGGATGAAGGATGACAGATTGCCAAAGATTGTTCTTTTTGACCAACCGTTTAGGGCTAAACGGAAAGCTGGTCGTCCTCGTCTGGGGTGGGAGGACGTCATTAAGAAAGATTTAAAGGAAATGGGAACTTTATGAGCGGGCGTAAAAAGGGAGGCCTTGAATAGATTGGGATGGAGGAGGAGCGTGTGTAGCTGTGTTGGCCTCAGGTGGCTTGGTGCTGCGGTGAGTTGCTGTTAGTTAGTTAGTTAATAAGGGTTAGCATGTCAGCTACTTCGAACATTATTTATAGATGGCATAAAAAGAAAAATTCCAAGCGAAACGTTTCTTTGTACATGAAAATCGTTTTTTTTTTAACTGAGGTCATAGACGAAGCTATCAGAAAAGATTTTAAACTTTAGAAATGTTATACTTGGGTGAGAAGGTGAAATAAATGACCAGGTTCCCAAGTTGTCCCCATTCCCCACCGCCTCTCACTAGTTCATTTAAATTAAAAAATATATATATATATATTTATTTTGGCCATAAAGTAGTTGATGGCACAAAGTTCAACCCAAGAGAGGTGAGATCCAAGATACGATAATACTAAAATTGAAAATGTAGTAATTACACCCCACCTCCTAACAGAATTTGTCGCTATTCCGAGCTTTCAATTTCGAACATGTGTCATTGCTGGCTGATGGTATACAACCAAGCTATCAATTTCCTTTATATTCCCAAAAATAATATTTGACATCTTTACTACTATTTGGGAAAGCTAAAAATTAATATAATAAATTTTTGTTTGACTCTATTCTTAGTCATTAAATGGTCTTACACCTTCGATGCTAGGCTTTTAGCAATACCCTGTTTTAATAGCCTCTTTTAAATAACACTCAAGAGTACACCTCAGGACATTCCTAGCCTTGGGTGTCCTAGCGTTTGAGTTCTTAAGTAAAGTTCTTAAGCTATCAAACTTAAGACTGAAAGTATTACTTTGCCAATTGATTGCTCTAAAATTATATTCGTGGCATTGGTCTATTTTATCTATATTATAATTATTATATTAATTTACCAGTATAGATCAAGTAGCGTAAATATACGGTACTTTTTTTTCTTACATAAAAAAAAAAACAATTCTAGGACTCCAGGATCATGATTTTGAGCAAGATCACCTTCCCAACTGACTCAACCTTTTTGTAATGGTTCCTTAAATAATTCCTGAGTCTAGGAACAGGCAAGTAGTAAGTATATGATAAGCTGTAAGAATACAAATTATAAAGTTGTACTTACACATTCTTTTTAATATTTATTTAGATAAAGAGAAAATATAATGTCTCGAATTTATTTTCTTGTTTACTTGCTTGTTGACTCAGGATGCAATTTCTTGGCTGAGAAGCAGAAGCTGTACAAGGTGCAGAAGAGCAGTAAATTCGTTTAGCGAGGGATGAGCAAAAAAGATAATTATCTGAAAAAAAGTAAAAGGGTTCAATTTCTTTCCAAATGTAAAAATAGGGAGAAAAAAAAGGCAAAAATAACAATTATACGGAGAATGAAACGAACTTAAGGTTGAGAACCCTTGATTTTTATTTTAACTTTACAATTACAAGAAGCCATGTCGGTTGCAACGACTTTTTATGTAAAAATAGACGCTATTACACAAAAAGACGGCAACAGTATACAGACTACACAGAATTAAGATCAAAATTTACTGCTCAGTTCTAATTTTCAACCTAGAAACGAAAAAGTAAAGTGATAAAAATAAATAAATAAACAAAGAACAGGGCTAAAACTTAAAAACAACCCTAAACAGGGGTGAACCAAATTAACATTCGATCCTCCGTGAAGGATGGGCGTTAAAATGCCCAAATGGATTCCTGTTTCATTTGAATGTGAAAGATTATTACGAAAAAAAGAACAACAAGCTAGGAGGAACAGAAACGGACATTTAACTGACAATTAGGGCAAGGCGTCAGTCTATAAGTTAAAAGAATAGATAATAGTTTAAAAATAGTATATTTATTCGATAATTAGGTTTAGCGGCTTCAAAAGGGCGTTTAGTTGAATCCCAAAACAAATGTGCATCCAAATGGTCAAAAGAAGGTATTGGCAGTTCTCAGGAATGGATAAAGTTATTCACTCAAGATTTTTATGGCACATTCAATTTGTGAGGTGTGTCTGAATATGGCTCTGCGGCGTGTACCCGATGGTTGCCAGTAGTTCGTTGCATTCGGTAGCCGGGGATTGTCCATGCGTAGTATGTGGTCAAGGTATCTCCACCGGCGGACATTTATTATATGTAGCACATGAGGGTAACCTTTGTCACGGATGTCACCCCTTTTATCTCCTTCCTCCTTAATAGAATAAACTTTTATTGTGAATAATCCTCTTTTAATATCCTACTCTATTATTATTACACTGTTTGCTTTTCAAGCTAATCCCCCACAATTCAACTGCGGCTGATGTGACCCATCCCCTCCCTTTTTTTGAACGATAGTGAGCCTTGGATCACTGACTATTGCATAAAGTACTGAAGACTACGACATAAAAGAAAAGGATTTAGGATATTTATCCGATATAGGATTTAGGATATTTATCAACGCAAGAATCGTTTTTTTCTGGTGTAGCAAAACCCACGTGGGTTATTTACTTTTGCTTACCTATTCACCAACATTCTGTAAAGCAGTAGCCTCTGCCATTAGGATCTGTCAAAAAACAGCAGCGAACTCATTAACTATTTGAAAGCGGTTGGATCTCTCATGGATGGAGCAGGACTAAACGAAGCTATTGTTGCGGCAGAGATTCTGGGTAAGTTACTGCGGATAAGGCCCCTTCAGAAAAGGACATGTACCAGGCACTCCATGCTCATTTCCAGGTCTACGAAATTATGGACGCATTCTGGTGGGAGGCATTTGCGAATGGGCTTGAAACATCCTGATTCGTTTTAGTGCCTTCTACAGTAGAAAAACTTCGAATCCTGAGTGATGCAATTAAATGCTTCGAAATTGAAACTAGTTCTGAAGCATTTAAACAGATAGGAGATGTTTTGGACAGCATTGCTCCGCTTTTCTCAAAATGTACAAGGTCTACGGTATATTCGATGGTTATATCCCTTTTCTTTGGTTATTGTAATTTTTGGGACATTCATCCGGTGGCATATTTTTACAAAGGGAGGGGGGATCTAACCGACAATTTTGACTCCCATGGAATGCAAAAAAAGAACAAATTCCTGGAATTTTCGATTATTAGGAAAATGTGTACTATTGTCCCAATTAGCAACTGTAAATTCCGAATAAGGGATATTTTATCTTTAAATCCATAGTTGTACTAATCAAATAAAGGTGTAGCGGCCTTTGTGTCTAAATTTGGCGGATAGAAGATAGAACCGATTACAGTTGCTGGTTTCTCAAAATACTACCCTACGCCGGACGAAGAAGCGATTATTCAAATCCGGGTATATAAAATGGTTACTGTGCAAACATAAAATGATTCATAAATTTTTCTAGGGATATAACAAAATGAGGGTTACGTATTAGCTTCATTTTCAGAACAAAAACAAAACGTCAATTTGTCGTTTTTTTCTTTGGATAAAACTTTTTTCTTAAAATTGTAAAGAAGTATAAATATTTCATATTTAATCGAAATAAACCGTCTGTACTTTTTATTCTGTCTACTATAACTTGATTTATTCTACTTACACTTGAATTAAATTTGTAAGCACAGCAATCTCAGATCTTGTAAGAATGCAGAAATATATGAAATATCTGTTCAAAGTTTTAGCTTAGGCCTTGGTTTCGCTGTCACAATTTCTGAGCCGTTACAAACAAAACAAACTACTAGCCCTTTTTCCCTCATCCACAATGTATTACACAAAGGTTAACACAATGTATACGAATAGAAGTAAGTACAACCATAAATCTCTATCACAAGCAAAACTTTACTCGAAGCACTACACCCATTCTATTTTGTTTGTATCTGATAAGTTCCAGATTTTATCAATAAGACACCTCAAGCAATTATTTAAAACCTCGTGGATATTTTATATTTAGATTCTCTCAACACCACTGTACAAATATTACAAGATATTTTCGAGTTGCAATAATTTAAAAGAAATGTTCAATCTCTTCTCTCCTTATGTAACAGCCAAGCATGCCCTGGTGCATGAGGAGTAGTCCATATCTTGACTTAAAACTTCTCCTTGGTAGTATCGCCAGCGTAGAAGGAACCAGACATCACAATCAATAGCCATCTCAACAGTTGTCTGTTCTGGGCGAGGGTTGGTACTTCATTAATGTCGAACCTTCGGGTGGAGCCGAGCGCAAATAATATCCACCCGTCTTTTGCCTGGTTATCCTATGGGGTAATTTCATTCGTTAACACTTGGGTCAAAATCGAAGATGAGCACGGCGAATGCTTCACCAGACTGGCGAAGTAGATAACCATACAAACGCAGCCAGCGAAACTTGGGACAAGAGTGGCAAACTGAAATGCTAGAGAATCTTCAAGTTTCATAAACTGTATCACCATCAAACAGGTTGGATTTTACACAGATGTTTCGTCTGGAGAGCATTTACCTCCCTCGGCTTCACCCGGGTCAGACGCCAAATAGCTGAGAAGTACCTACTCCACCAGAGTTGATTCGTGCCTTAGTGAGGTGGTTAATGTGGATTTGTGAAATATTTAAGCGTTTCCATTGAATCTATTTGTTATTCTCTTCACCACCAATCGGCTGGTTTTATTCTTTTTTCCATTTTTTTATAGTTACGAATATTTTTTCTTGTTTATCGGTTACAAATAAATTATTATTACTACCATCACACCTGTTGAAATGATTCATGACAGAGGAACTTGAGCCTTTATATGCAAAAAATTCTGCCGTCTGACTACAGTCAACGCATCTACTTTACGCCCATCTCAAGAAATTTCCAAAGATTTTAGATTATTTTTGTCTTTATTTCAAACTAATATAGGCTTCTAGCGTTTTTGCGTCACCTTAGAGGGTATTTAATCCAACTATTCCAGTTCCACAGTCTCTTTCTTATTTGGGAGTCATGCCGAAGCCACCTAGCGCACTCTTTAATGATGTACATAATGAAAGAGGTTGAACTGTTTCGTTCTTGAAGAATCGTGTTTATAAATCCTATCTAGAAGTGAAGAAGATTTAATCACTCGAATGGTAAAGCCATTTTTTATTCAATTTTATGGTTGCATCCCTTCAGAAATTCAACAAAATTAAATGATTGAGCATGTGTATTAAACCCTGATGGTAATATGTGTCTTCTATTGCTATAGAATTGCTCAAATCATCAATCTTACGAATCTAAACGACGTGCAGTTTCAGCGTATTTTTTTTCTTGGACTTTGGGAACTGATATTTTTGTAATGGTTCCTTAGACTTACATGGCTTTAATAGTATGCCCTTAATTTGGAGAATAAAAGTATATCCATAAAAATATGACACAAAAGTGACAGGCTAACAAAAATACAGAATTAAGAAAGTAGTAACGACGTATCCTCAAATGCCAAAAACAATATTTGATTTCCCTCTTAGACTTTTGCCTACATAAAGATATTACATAAGGATTTTTGGCAGTTTTACCAACATATGGGTCAATGTGTACTTGCATTTGCCGTAAAGTGAGGATGCCTTAATATAGTCCTTGGAAGCAAGGGCTTTCTGAAGTGGCTCTGTAATATCTTCTCTTCGGATTTTCTGAAGTCTCATCAACTCAGCATGCTTCATAAATTCATAAGCATGATCTTTCCTACCAATGTTTTCATAGATACTGGCAAGAAGAGTGGCAGCATCAGAATTCTTGGGATCTGGAAAGATAGAAAGAAATTGAAGCAAACACAAATGTTTACAATGCGAATCAGCCCCATCATCAAATCTTAAACAAGTACCAAAACGATAAATATCAAATATAATACCCATTTTTTTAGTATAACTCGTATACTTTATTCGCTAACATAGCAAAAAGCAAGCGGAAGAACGCAGAAATACACACAAAAAGAAAAGAGGATTGAACAAAATCGATCACCAGCCTTTATCAAAAGCTAATAATTAAATGATTAATGAGAAATAAAGAAAAGGTCAGAATGGCAAATAATACAAAAATCACAATTTGGTGTAATTTGGAAGCGTTAAACTCAAGTTTTTATTTTTGATATTCTTCGGCAGGGAGGATACCTTTACTTTAAAGGGTTTCACTTCCATAAAATATTCCAATAATATATTCCAGAATAAGGTAGGCATCTACCTGAGAATTTATTCGAAGGGGGTGCTCCCTGAGCACTTGTCCCATTAGCGGATTTTCGTAAAATTGTCCAACGTTAAAGACGAACATTCATAAACAAATATAATTTATAAACATTATATTTGCAAATATAATGTGGAAATATATAGCCCAAATATGTTTCTAGACTATCATATTTTCCTCCTATTTTATTGTATTTCATTAGCAGTAACCAAACTAAACTTCTTTCGTGTAAAGTGGTGGGTTATTTATAATGCACAAGTACCGATTATTCTATAGTTAAATATTTACTTCCGCCCCCTCTCTCCCCCTCTCTATTTACACTTCAATAACGTCTCATAGCTTCAAGAATGAAGATTGCTACACTAAATTATTTGAAAAAAAACACTTGAATTGATTTAAGAACACATGGGGTTAGATACCTTAAATTGCCAAATTTTTGGTTACAACGTTTTAAAAATAAATTAGTAAATAATACCCATAAAAAATAAATTAGTTGGGGTTATAAAGCTCCGATATATGTTTCATGAAATGGTGCATTCTCGAGAAGATTGAATTTTTTTTTTTGAAATAGTGCTCTGCCAGATATCCTTCCATATGTTCTTCTCTTCTGCCATATTTGGGTATATTGTCTCGAACTTCACGCCAGTGTCTTTCGATGTTTTGTGTGTGAGCACCTGTTGCAGGGTCAAAAAAATTTATGCTGTGGTTGACGCGTAAATGCTGATAGCCCTGGCTAGCCAGGCAATCGTAGGCCCTCCAACAGTCACTGATAATTGTTGTCCCTGGCAGGATTCGGTTTTGGATAATTTCCAACAACGTGGCACTACTTCTATCCAGCACAGAAACCATGAATGAATTACCAATTCCTTGCTCTATTCCACCAAATACCCAAGCACCCATGACAATCCAACCACGATTATATTTACACTTCCCAAATTTGGCTTCATCTATCTCAACCATGACTCCTTCTCCTCCCAAAGGAGCGGAGTTTGAATGACATATGTACATTCAAACCTCTCTGCAGAGCTGGCTCCAATCCACAAAGTTTTTTTTTACAACAAGTAACATTGTTGATCATGAAATCCTCCCTTGGAGGCGGTATTTGAAGCCAAATCATCAAAAAACGGGAATTGTCTAGCAGAGAAAGGTGTGAACCAGCCATCAATGTTTTGTCATAGATCGATTTTGAAAAATTACACTTTACCTGAGAATATTCGAGGCCACCTCGGATAGGTATAAGCCTAGACTTCTGGCAACGGAACGAATTTCTATATTTTACGCAAATATGGCCACAGTTATCACAATTCCTACTTCTCAATAACATGCCATGGCTATAATACAACTCTAAGACTGCCTCAACAGTAGAAAATTGAATAATACCACCAGACAAATTTATTTCACAAAAATTACAAGACATATTTCAATAATTGTCATTTGCAAACTGAAGCTATAACTCATAATATCAATTGCGGCTTTCAAAATTGTTTCATTGTTAAACGGCGGGAATAGTCGAACAAAGATAACAGTGAATTGGGCTATGAATATATTGGAAAGATAGGTCAACTTAGTATGTGTTTTTCCTGCATCTTAAATAGTCGCTTCTTAACAGATGCAAATATCCTAGTGTTGAGCCTACATGGTTGACACAACAATTCGGCTTGTTTAGTCCCAGGTTGCTTAAATTTAACTTTGGCAGAAGCCGTAATGCTTCCAGGTTGGCACTGATGTTTGTTCAAAAAAAAACTTAAATGAAAGATTACATTTACTTTATACAAGGATGTTTTTTTTGTTTTTTTTTTAAATTAACAACATTTCCAGATACCTCGCTATTCTTTTGTAATTTTTTAGTGGCCCTGTTACCTAGAAATAATTATTTTCTGACTTCAAACTGTCCAAATACTTTACCCCCCGGGGAAAATACCCCCCCCCCCCAGGAAAAGAAGGCTAGAATCTTACAAAATTTTTAGTTTGGGGTGAAAGGGAGATTTCAAAAACATCTTCCCATAACATAATTTGACCTCTAAAGTCGGTTCTGATGTTTGTAGCGCGCTATCCATTAGTGGTTCAGAAATATTTAAAAAGCTTCTAGAGTAGAATTTTAGAAAATTTTGAGTTTGGGGGGAAGAGGGATTTCAAAACATCTTCCCATGACATAACTTGTCCTCTAAAGTCGATTCTGATGTTTGTAGTGCTCTATGTCTTAGTGCTTTAGAAATGTTCAAAAAAGCTTCTAAAGTAGAATTTTGGAAAATTTTAAGTTTGGGGCAGAGGAGAATTTCAAAAACATCTTCCCATGACATAAATTGTCCTCTAAATTCGATTCTGATGTTTGTAGCACTCTATGTCTTAGCGCTTTACAAATATTTAAAAAAGATTCTAAAGTAGAACTTTGGAAAATTTTGATTTTGGGGGGAAGGGGTATTTCAAAAACATCTTCCCTTAACATAAATTGTCCTCTAAAGTCGATTCTGATGTTTGTAGCGCTCTATGTCTTAGCGTTTTACAAATATTTAAAAAAGCTTCTGAAGTAAAATTTTGGGTAATTTAGAGTTTGGGGGGAAGGGGGATTTCAAAAACATCTTCCCATAAAATAATTTGTCCTCTGAAGTCGATTCTGATATTTGTAGAGCTCTATCTATTAGTGCTTTAGAAATATTTAAAAAGCTTTAAAAGTATAATTTTGGAAAATTTTGAGTTTGGAGCAAAGGGGAATTTCAAAAACATCTACCCATGACATAAATTGTTCTCTAAAGTTGATTCTGATGTTTGTAGTGCTCTATGTCTTAGTGCTCTACAAATATATAAAAAAGATTCTAAAGTAAAATTTTGAGTTTGGTGGGGAGGGGGATTTAAAAAACAACTTCCCACAACATAAATTGCCCTCTAAAGTGGATTATGATGTTTGTGGTGCTCTATGTCTTAGCGCTTTAGAAATATTTAAAAAAGCTTCTAAAGTAAAATTTCGGAAAATTTTGAGTTTGGGGGGAAGGGGGATTTCAAAAACATCTTCCCATGGCATAAATTGTCCGCTAAAGTCGATTCTGATATTTGTAGCTCTCTATGTCTTAGCGCTTTACAAATATTTTAAACAGCTTCTGGAGTAGAATTTTGGAAAATTTTAAGTTTGGAGCAAAGGGCAATTTCAAAAACATCTTTCCATGACATAAATTGTCCTCTAAAGTTGATTCTGATGTTTGTAGCGCTCTACGTCTTAGCGCTTTAGAAATATTTAAAAAGCTTCTAAAGTAGAATTTTAGAAAATTTTGAGTTTGGGTGGAAGGGGGATTTCAAAAACATCTTCCCATAACATAATTAGTCCTCTAAAGTCAATTCTGATAGCTGTAGCGCTCTAACTATTAGTGGTTTAGAAATATTTAAAAAGCTTCTAAAGTAAAATTTTGAGTTTGGGGCAAAGGGGGATTTCAAAAACATCTTCCCATGACATAACTTGTCCTCTAAAGTCGATTCTGATGTTTGCAGCGCTCTTTGTCTTACCTAGACCCCAGCACCATGCCGGCGCATCAACCGAACACCGCCAACGAGAGGCTCGGTTAACCGCCACTGAAG
This sequence comes from Artemia sp. Qi Xiang Cuo, assembly GCF_049724085.1. Lineage (NCBI taxonomy): Eukaryota > Metazoa > Arthropoda > Branchiopoda > Anostraca > Artemiidae > Artemia > Artemia sp. Qi Xiang Cuo. Next base: position 20,255,191 of record NC_142808.1, on the reverse strand, counting down.
TGTCACAACGTCGCTGGCGCGCGGCACGCGCGCCGCCGGAAGAGGTGGCGGTGTTTGGTTGACTTTGAATTAATTTTGCGGCAATTCTTTATTGCGTTAACCGCAAAGTCGAAGCTTTTCTTTTCTCGTGTGGTTTAAGTATTTCGATTTTCCTGATTAGAAATCAGGCAGAGCTTACACTATTCCCAAATATTCGGGGATTTCCCCAAAAATCTATGTGCCACCCCAAAAAAAAATTTGGTTCCCCAAATCCCCGAAAATCATTCAATCATGTTGCCACCCCTAAACATTTATCACAAGTGACTATCCCTGCCAAATATTACTTTGTATACCATAATTCTTCACTACTCTCTTCTACGTTAATTTTCGTCTCTTGTGTTACTTTGCATATAAACCAGACAGATATAGTTGCAATATACACGGTTCTTCATATGCTGACAAAAGTATCGTCTTTATGAGATTCAGTAATAAAAACAAGTTTTTTTAACTGAAAGTTAGGAGCGATATTAAAACTTAAAACGAACAGCAATTATACCGTATATGAAAGGGACTGTCCCCTCCTCCACGCTTTGCTCTTTACGTTTTTATAGCGTAAAGAGCTAGGGGTTGAGGAGGGGACAGCCCATTTCATATACGGAATAATTATTGTTTATTTTAAGTTTTAACGTCGCTCCTTACTTTCAGTTAATAAAACTTGTTTTTTATTTAATTTCTGAACGTTTTTCAACTAATGCTGGTTTGATTTTGGGTTACAGTGCATGAAAAATTAAAACACAATTTGCGCATAAGTTTCGGTAGTTTTATTCCGGATATAATCGGTCGCCCCTTCTAAATACCTTGCTCTTTGTACTAAAGCTGTTACAGCTTTCAAAAAAGATTCCTATTCCTATTAAACCACACCTGTTTTTAATTTTTTGCAAAAAGTCAGACTGTACCGTAGAGAATAAGGTACCGAGCAGGGGCCCCCTTTCATATATGGCAAAAATTCTGTTTTTTTTTTGAATAATACTGCTAAATCTGGCTCACCTTCTAGGAAATATACCCCTCCCCCTCACGGAACTTCTCCATGGAAATGTCATCCAACGTAAAGTGCCCCGCCCCCCGTCAAATTCCCTCCAGACAGTTCCTTCCCCGCTGAGAATCTCCCCTCTCTATAAAATTGCTTGTGGACAATTCACCCTGAAAAATTCTCCTTGGCATTTTTCATTGGAATAAGACTTTAATCTCTACATCGGTTTCTCGGTCTCTCCAGAATTGTCCTCTTCCGTGGAAATTATTTCCTAGAAAACAAAACGCTCCGAAAAAAGCCCCCTAGAACATCTCCATATATAAAATTTGGCAAAGAGATTGTAAAACAATTAAAATGAGTTTCGTATAGTAATTCTGCCAATACCCCTCAGTGTAACATTTCCCCCAGAATATTCACTCATCTGAAATTTCCCTCCCAAAGTAAATTTCTCACCTTAGAAATCCACCCCAAGCACAACTTCCCCCCTGGCTAAGGTGCATCTTTGCACTTTTAAACGTTTTATGGAGAGTCCGTAACTACAGGAAGTCCATGCTAGTGTTTCAATAAACTTAACAGAAACTTTATGAGCCCATGGACCTATAAAAATAAAAATATCTTCTCATAAAATAATTTGTCCTCTAAAAACAATTTGGATTTTTTTACTGGTCTATCTCTTGTCAAATCCTTTCCCTGATTAATAAAGTTTAAATGGCTTATCAACATAGAGTTGTCTTCTACCCCATGGCAGCTGCATACTACTGTTAAAGGGGTTATGATAAGCAAAGTTGTCACACCACAAACGGGTTCCATAAGAAATGTTAGCTAGATAGTAAATAAGTTTAAAGGGATGACTGTTAAATTAAAATAGGAGTTTGGAATATATTTTAATGAACAAGGTTAAAAGCTGAAGTTGTGTAAGGTAAGCAGTGATTTATAATTATGATAGTAATATAGGATGAAATGTGAGCTAAAACAACTAGTAATGTGCAGTAATTTACCATTATATAGAGGGGGGGGAGTGGAGGTAGGTACTTCAAAGTACCTTCCCGGGACATACCTTAGCATGTAGATCCATCCCTGAAAGTTTCATTTTCCTAACCCAACCCCTTTCCAAGATAGCCAAAAGTAACTAAAGTAGAATTTTACCATTAATTTAAAGAACATTCTCCACGAAAAATGTTTTTTAAAGAAAAATAAATAGCTACTTTAAACTAAAAATGAGCTGAAAAAAGCCAATTAATTTCTCAAGCGTAAAACTACCAAAAAATAGTCATCAATAAATAAATGAAATCGAAAACAAACAGAAATTACAATAAATAATCGATTCAAACCCAAAAAACAGTATCCAAGACAAGTGGAGCTAACACCCCCAATCCTTCTGAAGACCAAAACATAATTTGCACTTCACTGAAAACAAAATACGTTTTAGACGTTTACACTTTTTTAACTCCGAAATTAACAATTTTGACAATCTGTCATCTTACATTCACAGAATGGGACCTAGCCATCTCAGCCTTTCTTTCATTATAGCCTTAGAAAGCTGGATTGGACTACACTTTTTGTAGAACATACTATTTGACATAAGGTCAGCCAGCCAAGTACCCAAAACAAGCTGTAGGCAATTTCTCAGGAAAACATCTAGAAAATCTCTTTCAGTTTTTTTGGAGTGTCCGAGCTTCGGAATTGTATTTGACCTCCACCATCATGATAGTTTCTAATATTCTAGTCCACTGGCGTAATTTCACCAAAATCATCAGGGGAGGGGGGCAAAGTTGGAGTCAATTTTTCCAAATCGGACAATGATAGTGAAAGAATGCAAAATGAGCCATATAGTACTATAAAGGCAAATATATACTAAGGGAAACTGACTCTTTTCTCTAGATACTGGAATTATCCAGGCTTATCTTAATTTCGACAACATTTTTTGAAGAAACTAAAGTTCAGCTGGAGAAGCAAACTTGAGTATGGAGGGGGCAGTTGTCCTGTGCCCCATAGCAAGTTATGCCTCTGTTCTAATCCTGGTGAAATAAAACAAATGTCAATCAAGACGAGGCTGTTACTTTCTTGGTCCAGTTTTCGATTAAATTTCTTGAAATTCGTAAATGATTATTAACGGTCAACGCTGACACAGACATTTTATCAGAATTCAAATTTTAAAGTGTGAGGTTAAAGTAGGCCTGTGTTTGGGCTGACGAATTCATCGTCTACCCTATTTAGTAATCTGGGTGCAAGATTCAGCTTATGAACTAAAAAGTATGACAAAAAGACAGTAGGCTTGGTCTAGACTAGGCTACTATTTAATTTCCTCTCCAGCAATCATAACTAGGCTAATATAATAGTCATAAGGGCTGTCACAGTTGTTTACCAGCTGCCCTCTAAGGATTAGATGTGTAACTAATAACATAATATTACTATAGTAAAATGGTCTTATAATAGCCTAGGCTATGAATATAGACCTAGTCAGGGGTGGATCCAGGATTTTTCTTGGGGACAGGGTGCAAAATAGGTTGATCCAATGAACTTGCATTAGGAGTAAGTTTAATTAACCCATATTTGCATTAATTAAGTAAATTACACTACTTTAGACTGTGTTACAGGGGCATGCACCCCCTTGCCCCTCTGGATCTGCCACTGAGCCTAGTTGAATGGCATGTCACTCTCACTGCATTGTCATAAACATGAATTGATATTCAAAAACATTATAAAATAAATAGTATTATCATACCACTGTTATTTATTAAGATGTTTCCTTTTAAGGAGCCCATAATTCAGAATGGTGCAATACACTCTGCTGACATGACAGCTCTGAATGTCTATGTTGATGTAAAAGAAAGAGATTAAGACCACATAGGGTAACAGGTAAATTTTTACCAAATCATATTATTGAGTTTCAAATAAAGTGAATATACTGTTCAATGCCTTTTTTATGCTGATTACAAATATAACAATCACTTCTATTAGAAATGAATTTTAGCCCCCCCCCCCCCTATATATGTCAATTCAGGATATATATTCTCATATTCGGGGTGTGAGGGTTAGGTTAGGTTAGGTGGGGGGGGGCTGAATTTCATTTCTGATAGAAATGATTATTATATTCTTAATCAGCATAAAAAAAGGCCTCAAGTAGTGTATTCACTTTATTCCTAACTCAATAATATGATTTGGTAAAAATTTACTGGGTAACACATACCAACCTGTAGAAAAGAAACTTTTTCAATAGTGAAATTAGAATTGTTCCAATTGGTTGCTATATTTGACCAAACTGCAAGCCTTCTGTGTTTAATTAGCCTATTATACCTCATAGCATCATCTGATGCTTGTTTGCAACTAAAAATATATTACAATTGAATTATTTCATCCTTCATAAAGCTGAACAAGCACCTGTACCAGTTGAATCTATGATAACCATCTCATGTAGGCTACTCATTTTGGTATTAAGTTTAAAACACAAAACAGCTTACAGATGACAACTAAGTTCTATACATTAAATTAGATTATCCAAGCAGTTCAGAAGTTTGTAATTCTTCCTTGTTTACTGATTACAAGATAAGTAACATTCCACAACCAGCTTTGATTTAGTATTATACTAATATTTTTTCATGTTAATTTTGCTCTAAATAGCCAATATTCTCAACTCCTAGCCAAGTGCCTTCCTGCAAAAGTGGAGCCAAAGCAAATATCTCCTTTGTCAGTTGATAAAGTTTCTGTTTTCATCAAGTGGCTTCAGGGGCACCTACAGAAAATTTTCCAAGGGGGACACCAGAATAGTAGCTGTGAGATAAGACAAAGCAAAATATTTTAGGATGTATTTTTTAAGGAATAAGTTTCTTTCTAAATTACCTTAAATTGCAGCTAGGAGCAATCTAAGGATTTCTCCTTGTAGAGCTCTGGAATGATGATTAATTGTATGCAAGTATCACTGGTGACCAGGTGCTGCTTCATCTTTGATAACATCCCAATTGAATTTACACTCTTTGGAGGACCACTCAGCATCTAGCTTTTGTTTAAAAACATCAACCAATTCAGCAGTAACAGTTTCATTAGATAATTTGTTCCTATTGTTGACAATACGTGTTGAGAAGAATTGAGTACAAACTCTAGATGTTGTAGACTGCTTGGCAAGTTTCAGTTGATGACCTCTAGTCCTTGAATTGGTGCTAACAACAGGGAATAATGCTGGGAGAATATTAGCCCTCAATAACTTAAAGGCTAAAATGGCATTCCCTCTATTTCTCCTGTATACAAGTGTAGGGAGATTCAACTTTGATAGTCTTACTGGATTGGAAAGCTCTTGCATGCCAGATATCACTTTAGTGGCATGTCTCTGGACATCTTCAAGAACTTTTATATTTTTTTTTAAATATGGAGAGGCAAGTGACATTCCAACTTCAAGCTTAGGATGCACAAGCCCTTATAAAGAAGACTGATGACTTTAGAGGAACAAGTGGAGATGGTACGCTTAATCAAACCCAAGGTTGAACTAGTTCCAGCAGCAGATCTCTTAGCATGGATACTGATTTTTAATTTGTTGTCATAGTGACACCAAGATCTTGCTCATTATTAACAGAGGAGAGTGGGTGGCTTAAGAAAAAACAAGAGCTGCCTGGATTCTGTTTGCCAAAGTGAATGATATGGCACTTGGCAACATTGAATTCAAGAAGCCAGGCCTGAGCTCAGTGACCCAGCAGATGAAGATTATTTTGTAGCAGGGCATGATCATCACAGGACAAAGCTGGTCCAAGAAGCTTCAGGTCATCTGCATAAAGAGTTGAATTACTACTGATAATGGAAGGAGCATCATTGATAAAAATATTAAATAATGTAGGACCCAAGACACTTCCCTGAGGAACTCTACTCAGAACACACATTGAGGAAGAAAGAATATGATATCCAGAGTCATCAACCAACTGAACACATTGGTTTTGCAAGTAGAGAAAATCAAGGATCCAAAGCAGGGATTTGTCTTCAAGCTTAACTGCATGCAAGTCAATTGTGACACACTTTGTCAAAAGCTTTAGAAAAGTCAAGCAGAATCATGTCAGCAGGAACCCCAATATCAAGCAACTTGGTGATTTGATCATATGATTCCAGGAGATTAGTGTTAACAGATCTTCCAGAACAAAAGCCATGTTTTGAACTGTGTAAAAAGTATTTGCTTCAAGATGTTTAATAACTGCAGAATTAATTATTCTTTCAAGATTCTTAACAACTGCTGATGGGTTGATAATTTTCAGCAAGTCCTTTCTACCTTTTTTAAAAATAGGAATAATATGTGCAGTTTTCCAATCCTGAGGTAGTCTAGAAAGATTTAATGATAATTTGAACAGCAGGGAAAGACGTTGGCACAAGACTGTATGACATTTGTGTAGGATATGTGAGTGAATGCTGTCTGGGCCAGCAGATTTATTCAGCTTGAGGGATGTCAGTTCCTTTAGAACCAAAGTATCTGTAATCAGAATTGGTTCCATATTGTGTGTACATCATATAAGGGAGGTGTAGGATATACAATACTGGGGTTGGACAAAAAAACAGAAGAGAAATATTGATTGAAAATTTTTACTTTCAGGTCAGGATCAGTAACTGATTTGCTATCATGCAGGATATCTGGGATTGTGCATCTGCTGCTACATTTTTGAGTGGCATAATGCCAGAAAGATTTAGGGTTAACCTTAACGTCCTCTGCTAGTTTTTCCTCAAACCTTCTCTTCAACACCTTTATTTGGTTTGTTGTTTGATTACAAAAGGATTTGAAGACTAGATAATTTTCTGTGGTCTTATTTTTTCTATAATGGTTCCATGCTGTGTTTCCTATTGATTAGCTTACTAGTTTTAGTAGTCAAAAAAGGTAAACTCTTTGCCTGTTTTACCTGAAAAGTTCTGGTGCATGACTTTTCAACATTTAGAATTTCCGTTTTTACATTTGACCAGCTCTCCTTGATATCATCAGTAATAAGCTTTTTCCGGTTGACTTTGGCAAGTTTTTCAGAGACTATTTTGTAGTTAGCATACTTTTGTTGCTTAGAGGAAGGCTGAATGGTAGGTAGACATAACTTTGAAATAATTACAACATGGTCACTGTTACCAACAGGTGTGGTTATAACATTCTTAATAAGAAGGTCAGGGTTACTGAGTATAACCAGATCATGAATGTTGGAGACTTGACCTTCCCTGAAACGAGTTGGTTGTGAAATTGTTTGACAGAGGGAGTTACCAAAGAGGGCAGACAAAAAAGGAGAATCTCTATTACAAAAACCAGATCCATCAATCTATTGGATTTCAGGAAGATTAAAGTCCCCCATAAGGACAAGATCATAGCTGGCAAAGTTGGTCATCATATGAGACAACATGGCAGCCAAATTTGACTTCAATTCCATAACACATGGAGCACTGGGGCTTCTATAAACAACAGTCACTACAATTGAAGTTCTTTGATTGTGTAATTTAATCCACACAGACTCAATTCCATCAGTATTCAGAGAATTGAATTGAATTAGACTAACATTTAGTCCATCTCTTATATAAAGGCACACTCCTTGGTGGCAGAGAGGGGAATTCAGATTAGAAAATAGTTGGTAATCATCAATTTTGGTTTCATCAGGAGTTAAAACTGACAAGGTATTTTTAGGTGAAACTTCTGTAATTGCAGCAACATCCACTCCTTCAGATTTCATATGAAAAGAGATTTCAGGAAGCTTATTAGGGAGGCTATCAACATTGGAGCTAAGGAATCTCACCCCTGAGCGGTAGGAATCAGCGAAAATGCAGGAACTAAGGGACTGGTAAGGTTATTGGATACAGCACTATGAAACGACAAGGAAGAAACATCAGTTAAATAAGTTGTTGTTGAAGAAACAAGAGAATTGTCAGTATCAGAAAGGAAACTATTATTATTATGTTCAATTCTAGACCATTGAGAGACAGAATTAGGTGATGCAAGTCCATAAACATTTAAACAATTATTAGAGGTAGAAGGAGGCGCGTACATTAGCAGGACATTGGAGTGGTATGGGGGATTGCTCCAACTGGCAAGTTTTTTTGAATGATGGCACCATTACAGATTATCAAGTCTGCTTCTTCCTTAGCTTTTCTGCATTTCAGCTCCTCAACTAGAGCTTTGTTCTTTATGCGATCTTCCTTAGGACTATCTCCATAAAAACTAATTGATCCTTTTGTTCCAAAGGATTTCTGTATAATTTGCTTTCTAAATTCAGTTGATGGTACAGAGAAGAGAAGAGAAGAGGAGGGGGCTATGATAAATACACTCAGAAAATATCTCATATTAAAGGAGCAATTAATTCTACATGCAAAATGAAACAAAATCTCAATTGGCATGAATTCCCGGCAGAGGAGTTAATCTATTTAACCAATTATATATTTAGTCACTTTTTATTATTATGTGTTAATTTTTAATCCAATATGTCCAAAATCTAGAGAGAAAAAAAAATCAGACTCAGACTAAAATTATGGATAGATTTATTGTTTCCTAAGGTTAAAACAGGTGTAGACTGTTTAGAGATAGGGACCTATAATGAATAGAGATAGGAACCTAAAATGAGCTTCCAAGGGGACATTTCAGGCTCTGATTTCATTCCCAGAAACTTCAATGACCTTTTCCTTGATTAACAACTTTCAATATTTTAGAAGACCCTATAGTTAGGTTTCCCCAAAGTCTTTGCATTTCTCAGGGCACATACTCAAAACTCACCTTACCTGCATAGATACCTTGTTGTGATTTCATAATGAAATCAATTCTAAAGAAAGGTAAACTTGCCACCCATTGCTTGTCTCTCCACCCTATAATGGTGGCTACTACCTTCTGTAAGGTTTTAGAACTTCTGTTCATTGACCATCTGAATGCAGAATGGTATGGTCCACCTTACTAATTTGGATTCCAGCCACATCTTGGTTGTGCTGACGCTTTGTTGGTTGTTGCAAACACATTGATCAATGCTGATGCATAAGGTGAAACTCTTGTGTTAGCCTGGCATAATGTTCATAAAGCATTTGATTTGATCATTCCTGCTGCTATGCTACTCCATGCAGCAAAACATAGATTGAGCCCTTCATATATTAGAGCCCTTAAAAGACATGTATTCTTGTCTTAAAGTTTGCCTAATACTTCACCCATTATCTAAAGCTGACAGCTCTCAAGTCTACGCACCATCCCTGATATTTTTGTCAATGTAAAAAAAAGGTACCTGTCAAGGTGCTGTTTCTTCCCCTTCGTTCTTTAATAATAGAGTTCTTGATGTACAGTCAGCTGTTCCCACATCTCTCATCTTTACCAGTCTTGATTTATCTCTTGTATGTTATGCAGACAACATTCTGAGTTTGAGCAGCACTATCCAGCGCATTAGTAAGATTTTTGCAATGCTACAATCTGAGTATGCAAAATTAGGTCTTCAGTTCAATGCTGAAAAGTCCAAAGTTGCATTCGTCAACTGGAAGCAAACGTCACCTGGGGATATTCCTCTTGGAAACAGTAAGATTAAGCCAATAGATCATACCACCTATCTTGGTCTTCCCATTGGCCTGTCAATAATGCACATGTGACAACTATTAATTGCTCACATTAAATGTATTGTTTGGTTATCATATGCTTCTTTTGTAACAAATAAGTTACACTTCAACTTCTGTCTTCTTTCAAAACTTTTCAACTCTGTCACTGTATCACATTATCTGTACATATTGCCATTTTGGAAAATGCTCACAGAATCTGACAAGTCAAAAATTCATTCAGTCTTCTTCTGGTTTGCAAAATATCTTTTATTTTTTCCCCCTTGGACCCGCAACTCTTATCTAGTTAGAAAATTCAGCATTGCTGACCCCATTATAGCTATGGAAAAGCAAATTCGTGCTTATAATTCCCGTTTGACAAAGTTGCACCATCCTTGGTCATTGCTATTGGCCCAGTAGTTAAGATGTATTTGTTATGTTTTTTGAAGCATTTGTTTTTGCGCTTTGTGTAATTGTTGCAATTTTAAACTGATTGATGATTTAGTCTCTTTTCTTGTGAGTCCAATTTAAGTGATGCTGGTTATTTTCAATCTTGGTGCCAATTTTTCTCTGATAATATATTGCGTATATGACTAATAATTTAACTGTTTATTAATTATCCGTTCTTTTAAGCATATTGTTTTAAGTAAAGAAGTAAAAATTCGATGATTGAATAATTTCCTTGTTTCTGATATTTAAGTATATTGGAGTTAATGAATCATTTGTTGAAAGTGATTTGAATTCAAGATCAGTGGACAAAATGTCATTTAATTCTTTTACCATTTCTTGTCATATTTAGACTTTGATATGATTATCTACTGTATATTTTTGATTCACTAATGATTATTTGGGTTAATTTTTTTTTACTAATTGCGGCTTGATGCAATGATGCTCATACTGCTTATGTTTGTTCAGTATTTTGGAGTCAAAAATAAAAATACATCATGTACCTGCAGTCTTTCTTGTCCTTTTTGTTCTAAGAGCTGATTTAGATCTTAGCTCCAGCATTTGTCACTAAGTTTGTTATCACTGCTAAGTTTATGTGTATTTCTTCTTTTTTTTGTCTATTGCTCTGTCTTTCCTTTTTTTTTGTATGATGGGTTTTCCAATAAATAATAATAATAATAATGGCGTCTTCTTCTGAAAAACAGCAATTGGAGTCTAAAAACAGTCTCCTTTTGGCTTCATAGAAATTTTTTCACTGGTTTATGCAAATAGTAGGTTTTCTTTACTAGTCCCTGAAGTAAATTGTGCTATTGAAGACTAAGGGTTGGCACATGCCACCTTTATTTTTTTCCATTGGGCATTCCATTTCAATTACAAAATAACCTTCCAAAAGAAATCTCCAGACATCTTGAAAACACATCTAGGCTTCTATTTTTCACATGGGTTCCAACACTCCTTTCCCCTGAAGGATATCCCGTTCACGCTGACTCCACAGATGGGAACCTCCCCCCCCCCCCCAATAAAAATGCCAGAGCTACACCCACAAGCAATTTATTGGTGATTTATTCTGCACATTCTTTGAGTCATGTTACTTTAATTCCATCCAGGCCTTTTGATTTTTGTATGTGAAGCTTTTTAAGTGGGCAATTTATTTCCTCTTAGTCAAGGTTTAGTTCTGAGTTTGTTTGTGTGTCTTGTATTTTTGTACCTATCTCTTGTGGTTTGATAATTGCTTAAAAATGAGTTTAGTAGATTTGATATGTGTAATTGTGCAGTTGCATATTGATCATTCTAATTAATGAGAGTAGGTATTTCTCTTCTAGTGGTGAATTTGGCATTTACATGTTTCCAAAATTTCTTGGGAGTTGATTTTGCCTCATAAGCAATCCTCTTCTCTTATCTTAATTACCTTAATTTGCACTTTGGAGCAAAATAAGGTTCAATGTCCCATTCTGCTTGGTCCCATTGTTGAGATGGCAGTTAAAACACTTTATACACAATATAAAAAATAGGATTGTAACTATGTTTACAGGCCAGTGACATGCCTTCCAACTAAGAGTGTGCTAGGATAGATGCAATTTAAGCCCACTTGGTAACAGTGACCACAGATGGGTATGATCAAGGGGACCATTCTTCTGTAGTTGAGAGTAGACACTGCTGCACAACATCAATTTCTGATAGAGTATGTGAGTTGATTGGGTATGACAAGCAGCATCATCATCCTAGCCCAAGTCTTTTATGTATATACATACATATTAGTTACTATTTTTAAGACACAGAAGATAGGGAGCTCCAGTTGTATCTTGAAGGTTTGGCTTCCTGTTCTTTTTCAAATCTCTTTAAAAACTTCAGCTGATGTTGAAGACACTGTGTTCTCACTTAAACAGTTCCAATCATTGGTGACCCTTTGGCTAAAAAAGTCTTGTCTAATTCTACTGTTAACTTTGACCTCATGTTTGTCTTTTATTGGGTAACTGAGTAAAGAGCTTATTTTGGGGTTGGCTGACAAATTTATACGTGATTAGCATGTCACTGCGCTTGCTTCAGAAGGTCAAAGAGGGAGATTTAGGCTCAATAGCCTTTCATTATATGGTTTCTTGCCAAGTCCAAAGATGCACTTGGTGGCCCTTCTTTGTACACCTTCAATCAACTGGATATCACCTTTGTAAAAAAGGCCAGTAAAGCTGGTTCCAGAGTCAAGAACTGGTCTTATAATTGCCTTGTATAGCTTCAAGAAAATTCCACATGGTTGGCCTGTAAGTGTTCTTTTAATAAGTCCAAGGCTTGAATTTGCTCTGGAAACAGTTAGTGTGGAGTGTTCATGGAGCTTTAGAAGATTATCTATAGTGACTCCCAGGTCTTTGCCACTGGTGCAAGTTGGGAGAGCAATGGGGGATGATGTCCAGCTATCATTCATAATGTATTGGTGCAGAGGATTATTGTGACCAAAATGAATGGTAACACATTTTGATATGTTAAAAGAGAGAAGCCACCTGTCTACCCATACCTGTATGCAGGGGCGTAGCTCCAGCACTTTTACTGGGGGGGGGGGCAAGACAGGGTACACATCAGGCTAGTCAATGGGCATGAGCTATCCTTCAGGGGAAAGCAGTAGTGGTTCTGGCTTCTTCAATTTGCCTACACTTACAGTAAGTATCAAATGTTATTATATAAGTATTACAATAAGTAAGTACCTTACTGCCAACTATGACCTCTACTTTATTTTAATAAATATAAAATATTTGAAACTACAAAATGATTATAAATGTTAGATTATTTATTTCAAATCTGTGCTCCTAAAATTTTTTGCACCCAGGGCGAGTGTCCCCTCAACCCATCTCCTCTAAAACCACCCATGGAGAGAAAGATGCAGAAAACTTGTGAAAACACAAGTCTAAATGTATTTTAAAGATGTCCAAAAGTTCTGATGATTCTGTCCTGAATTTTCTCCAGTTAGTCTAGGGGAAAATCATATCTCTTTGTTAAAGGGGGGGCCATCATAAATATTAGCCAAAGCTAAGGTTGGACCATTAATTAGATCACATTTGTTAATTAATTTGGTCAAAGTTGAGCTGCTTGCACTTTTAAGATTGTCTTCACTTTCTTTCATTGTGTTACTAGCCTATAAAAAGAGATAGATGGGAATCAAATCCCTTTTCAATACCTTCTTCCTTTTGTCCCACTCTCTGTTGCTTTATAAAGTTGGTTCTGAACCAAAGAAATAAAGTAAGGAGCCCTGCCCTTTATTGGTTTTATTAGCATGCTATAACAAATTAAACTTGATACAAATCATGTTTTTAATAACATTATAAAACATATCAAAGTTTAGAGCTGGAGAAAGCTGGTTTTTAAGGAACTGGTTAAGGAATTGAAAGTTTGGCCATCTTACATTGCTGAGCCTATGGGCGCACTTATTCTGAATTAATAATTTACAGAATATGTAGCAGCCCAGCTGTCCTGGGACCACATGTATATGTGCTTTTTCACCTGATGGGAAGGGGGTGTACCAAGCAGTCAAAAAGTAGAGATGGCCTGTTCCTTCCCTAAGTCTTCAATAGTTCTACATTTTTGGGTTAGTATGTGAATCCAAAACGCAAGGAATAGAAAGTTTTCAGTGCTCGCTAGACGTCTCAATTACAAATAAAAGAATTTGGAGCTGGTTAAGGAGAGATTGTATATGGGAGATTTTATTTAAATATTGGAAGCACACGATTAAATGATTCCTGAAGCTGACCGCCCCCCCCCCTACTAACTTCTATGACTAAACTACAACCGATTTGACCTATCTAGCTATAATACGAATATTGTTATAAAAAACACTAAGTCATATTTTCTTTTTCAATGATTTCTTTTCATGATTTTCAATGACAAAACATTTCTTGCTTTCAAGGATTTATTGTTTTCAGTGATTCCATTTTTGTCCTTTTTTAGATATAGAGGGTGTATTCATATCCATTTTTGAAAGTTTTAAGACAAGAAAATCTTATATTGAACTGATAGATTTTAGGAAGTAAAAGACCCTTATCTTGCAGGGGAAACAATTTGACCTGAGCAAACTTGGCAAAACAAGAAGTATAGTACATTTTCGCCATCTTGCCATTAACTAGGCTCACCTGTTTACTGTATGATAAGGTATTGAAGGCGGTATATTTGTATAAATATTAATATGGAACATATTTGGAAGTGTAATGGATCCCTGTTGTTTCCTTTTTTTATATTAAAAACATGGATGGATTAATTCAAAAGTATTGGCTCAAAGTAAAGAACAAGGTTGAAACTCAAAACTAGCAACAGTTCTAAAGTCACTTTGTAATTTTTTCTCCAAATTATTGGGGTAACTGCCCCCCTTGTCCCTCCCCCCTCCCAACACCACTGCCTGTATGTGGTAAAGGTTGGATTATATTGACGATTTGTTGGGTAAACCAAATAGTTTCCTCCTCAAAAAATATAGTGTCCTCCTCAAAAACATATTTTCTATCTGGAAATCAACTACGCTGAACAAAATGGCTATCTCAAAATTTCGATTGGATGTGTTTGGGGTAATGATGGGCGTGGGGGGGGGCTAGTTGCCCTCCAATCACTTACTACTATTAAAAAGGGCACTAGTCACTCCAATTTCCAATCGAATGAGCCCTTTTCGAAGTTTCTACAACAACTCCTTTGATACAAAGTGCCTGGGTGGAGAAAAAAAACACATTGTGCCCACATTGTTCTTTACTTAGGCAGCGCTAGCGAGGGAATTGAAGTTGATTTAGATGACGGTAGGGCTTCTTTGACTACATTCCACCACCGCTTTGCGGGGGACTTTTCAGTTTGTCTACAAACTTGTGTTTGTAATTGGCTCTAGCTTGATGTACAGCTTTAACAGACTCATTTCGAGCGCTAATAAAAACAGCCCGGTCCTCATTGGATTCAGTTGAACGCCATTTCTTGTGAGCCTTGTTTCTTGCCCTGATTGCGTTTCTACAACCAGCATTGAACCATGGCTTATCTCGAGATGAGACTTCACTGTTTTTGATGGGAAGAATTGCTCAATAGCCTCTTTAATCGCTTTTTCGTAAAGTGCCGCTGCTGTATGTGAGCCTTCTTTTAAGAATTTACTCCACGGCTATGCCGATAAGAAGTTTCCCAGACCATCCCAGTCTGTGCGGTGATACTGCCTGATGATCTGCTCTTGCTTTACAGGTGGAGGTATTTTGAGATTTCCACAAGCTTTAACTGCCATATGGTCGCTGGCAAAAGCACAGCTTTCAACACTAAAGGAATCCAAATGATCAGTTAAGAAGAGATCAATCCTGTATGATTCATGAGGACCAATGTAAGTGTGAAATTCAACAAGTTGTTCTAGGCCGTAAGCAAGACTCAGGTCTAGCCTCCACCAAAAGTCGAGCTTCTCGGGATTTTGCGATCCAGCCTTAGCAGAGTGTAACCAGGAATACTGATCTCACTATCAATGACGCTAGAATTCAGGTTGGTCTCGGATGCACACATGACAGAAGGGGAGACCTCATTCATCATATGCTATAGGTGATCAAACTTGGATTGGAGACCGCGTACATTGCATTGGGTAACAGGAAACGTATCCGTAAGAATTGTCTTGGGGCGCGCATTTGGTCATCTACTGGAAGGAAGTCAGATCCGAGGCTGTTTTTTCCGTTTGAAAAACTTGGTAAATACCAGCTGAATGGGCAGTTGGTCCAAACAGTGAACCAAAGAACTAAAACAAACTTTGCCTCATCAGATAAGGAGCGGTTATAAGACCTCATACTTAACCTCAGCAAAGGTGGTGGTGACCCCAATAGGGGCAGGAGTCGTCACCTTGCGGTACCTACCACTCTCGAGCTCTGCGGGCAGGGACGCCAACCCCTGAGTTACCAGGCTACCTCACTTTTTGCACTCCCAATCTCCCTTACCATATTTCAGTCAAAGTTCTTAATTTGGCATATTTCTTAATCATTAATTTGAGAGTGTCATTGTTGGATGTTGTTAGAAGGTTGAGAAATGCAAACAAATTCGGTTATCCACTCGTCTTCGTCTATCACTAAATTTGGTAAAAGTTTGTTGTCTGTTCCTGTTTGATCTACAGTCTAGTGTGTACCATTTACTAGTTGGATTCTTCCTCCTAGTGAGATTTTAAACTCGAGTAGTTCTTATTTAGCCCTGTCCCTAGTGACCACAAAAATAAGACAAAATTACCATTTTGTTTGACTGAATTTTTTTGTAATTGAGTTAGCCAGTTTTTTTTTCTCCAGGGTAAATAGCTCATTTTGAATGTTTACATTGAATCAGAGGAGTGTTTCCATATACGCAGTCTCTTTTGTCCCAGGTCTTATAGTACTAGAATTAGTGATGATTTCATTTGTGAAATTTTCTAGTGAGTCTAAATGAATGATTAAGGGTATTTGAAACAACCAAAATTTAAAAATTCTATGTAGCTGCTTTGCTTGGTTTTATCTAGTTTTAGTAGTATGATTCTCCAATGAGATCTCTGAAAAACAGGTGGGATAGGATAAGATTTATTGCTGAAAAACGGCTATCACAAGCCCAAAATGAGCCGATTTCACACTTTAGTGTCAATAAAACAAAGAATACCGAAAAAAAAAAAAAAAAAAAAAAAATATAAAAGGGTCAACGTCAAATAGTAAAAATGTCAAAAACAAATAAAACTCAAAAATTAAAAGGTCAATGCCGAGTCAGCGGAATGTCAAAACAAAGAAAAACTCGTAAAATTAACAAGGGAACAAAATAATTAAAAACAAAAACAATTTAGTTATGTGACCAAAAAATAGAAAGATCAAAACTTGCAAAACGAACACCAAAAATATAACGTGAAAAGGTAGATAAGGGGGTGGGGGTGGGAAGATTCATTGATTGAATACGTCAAAGTGGTACGAGAGGAAATTTTTTATGTTTCTTTCATTGGAAACTTTTGTTTTGGCTAGAAGGGGGATTTTTGTTGAACCAGAACGCGAATATTGAGGGAAAAGGATAGTTGTCTGAGGGTTGTGGAGGGCCTCGTTAGCGAAACGTAAGGAAATTTTTGCTCTGGTTTCCTTAAGGGTGACTAAATTGGTTCTCCGAAGAAGGGAAATATAAGGCACTTCACCCTCGTTAAAGATAATTCTTAGGTACCTCTTTTGCACTGCCTCTATTCTGTCCGACAATGCAATGGAGATGTCAGGATGCCAAACAGGACAGGCGTACTCGAGGGCTGAGCGTACAAATGAGAGGAAAATCCTCAAACAATATGATTCGGGACATCTAAATTTTTTAAGGAGTTTAAGGATGGAAAATACAGCATTTGCACATTTTAAAATATCATTAATATGGCAACCCATTTTAAGTCGCTTGAGATGATAACTCTCAGTAATTTCACAATAGTGACAGACATTTCAGGGGGGATTGGGCAGGAGAAGGAAGGGGGAGTTTTAAGGAAATTAATAGTTAAAACCGTTGACTGTAAGGGGTTGACTCTCATATCATTAGTAACAACTTCGTCTGATATCGGTTCCAAGATGTCCATTGGGCTGCTTTTAAAATGTTTGAGAAATGTCTCTAAGATAGTCAGATCATCAACAAATTTCTATCTATCCGTGAAATCGACGCCAAGGTTCTTTATCATTGCAAGAAATAAAATTGGGCCTAGGACGTTCCCTTTGGCACGCCATTATAGATTGGGAGGGGATCAGATTATACATTCAGGTATTTCACGACTTGCGTTCTATTAGAAAGGAAAGACGCAATTATTCTAATTAAATAGGGGTCAACTTGAAAGTCATTGGATATTTTTTCTACCAATGTATTGTGGTTGATTAAATCAAAAGTTTTTCTCAACTCCACTTCAATAACATTGAGCCAAGTATTTGGTTTTTCAAGTGTGCTACATATTGTGTCCATGAGGTAAACAAGATAGTGGGTGGTAGATGTAGAGCGTAAGTTTCTGAATCGTCTTTGATTAACATTTGGGATTATCTTTACTTTCAACCATTCAGCTATAAAGCTTTCATACAACTTGAAAAAAAAAAACTGGAGTAAGAGTAATGGGCCGAACACCATCAAAATCCTGCTTGTTACCTTTCTTTTTTACAGGAGTAATAAAACCTAATTTCCAACAATTTGGGAACTTACCTGTGGGGAGCTCAACATTTAGATTCTCAATGCTCCCGAAAAGATAAGCCTTGTTTGGACTTTTCTTAGACATTACTGGGTATCTGGCCGAGTGTCAAAGGTTTTGGTAGGTTTCAATATAGAGCAAGGAAGAAACTTCCATCTACTTTTCTTTGGAAAGACTGTCGCTTTCTTAATATTCCAGGTTGCTTAAAAAAAGGTCACAATCATCTTCCCATTGGACCAAAAAAGAATCCTAACAAGACTGACAGACGCACACATGAAACATAATATTTATCAAGTGATCTTGATTGTCAGCGATATAGCTATACTGGACTATAGATCTCATCAGTGATCTAGCTTTACTTGACTATAGAAAGGTGACTGGTATTGCTACTGTAACTTTACCAGCATGAAACCTGTTCGGTGATTCTCATTGAGTAGCATTTCCATACTAGAGCTGTGGTGGATCTTTTATTTTGTGAATTTCTGACCTGTACCCAAACTTTTTTGGACCATTTAGTAAATGTGAAGAGATTGTGAAATATGTTTGCTGTTCCCAGGTAATCCCTTCGAAGTCCCATGAAGCTTAGTTATTTCATAGACGCATAGAACTATACTGGGAAATACCAGTTCAGATACAATGGTAAAGAAATGCGAATTGTTAGCAGAGTTTTTTTACAAGCAAAAGTTGCCTTCTGAAGAACAGCCCTTACTAAAGACACTGATATTATCTGAGTAATCAAAACCAAACTTCTGGATAATAATGTGTTCTTAAACAAAGGTGAATTCTGGCTCTTCTAAAGCATATTTTTGCTGTTCCTGTCAGGAGAACAGAAGTTGTTGAAGCTCACTATATACAGAGAATTGTTTGTGCATCCAACCTCCTAAATTGCCAGTATTCTTGCTCCAAAGCGAACGTGGGAAAACATGACGCTTGGAAAGAACGGGGGAAATTCTCCTATTTCTCCTAAATGTCAGTATACCTGTTTGGATTCAGGGGATCCTTCTCCGCAGGGAGACAAATACGTTTGCATAGGCTTATTCTACCGTAAACCATGCTGTTTGATTTCATTTTACTTTAAATATCTAATTACGTACATTTTGTGTTTCCAGGAATCAAAATGAGTCAACTGTCAATAAAGAAGAAAAAGGTAATAATTCCTTTTTTTTCACTTGCACAGCCCTAGAGATCACTCATAGGGGGGGGGGTTACAACCCCCGCCTGATTAAACTAAATGAATCAATTTTAACTCGTATGCTCCTCTCATCTGCTTCTTCCCTTATATAGTTAATTTTGAGTGTGTCAGTGGGTTTCAAGCACTTTGTTACGATTCCTAATTATTTAGTTTTTTATTCTACAAGTAGTTGTTTCATTCACAATATTTTATTTTCGCAAACAGACCGGATCATCTGTGGATAAAGAAGCCACAGATTGTAACTCCTGTTTCTTTTACTTGCAAAGCTCTAGAAATTGCTGTCACAGGGGGGGGGGAGGCATGGAATTTAGACCCTCTGCGTAAATGAACCGAATTGTTTATTTTTATGATCTGTTTAATAAACTGCTTCTGTGTTTCTTTTTGGGGAGATATTTCCTCTATGGTATAGCCTCCTTTGGCAAGTCAAACTCATAATAAATAGGCAAGTCAAACACAAAACGAGCAAAAATTAATATGAGTAGGGATGTTAACCCCCATGCCTGCTCAAGACCAGAACATAATTTGCGCTTTACTATAAAAAAAAAAAAAAAAAAAAAAAAAAAAAAAAAAAAAAAAAAAATGATATGACCACGGATTGTCAGTTTGATTGACATGATACTGATGTTTATTCCTTAAAAGTTTTGATAATTTCTTATTTATGAAAGTTAAAAAAGTGAAAACATTTCAAACGTATTTTGTTTTCAGTAAAGCGGGGGTTATCAGCCCTACTCATGTTAATTTTTGCTTGTTTTGAGTTTTACTTATCTACTTATTGTAATTTCTATTCGTTTTGAGTTTCATTTATTTATTGATAGTGATTTGTGGTAGTTATAGCTACCTTGGAAGATTATTTGACTTTGTTTTTGCTCATTCTTGGATTAATGAAGCTTTTACTTTTCCTTGAAAAACTTATTTTGTGAAAAAGATTTTAGAATTAATTTCGTGAAAAAAATAGTATTTTATATCTTTTCAGTTTTTTTCTATAAGAATCTATAGTATGGGTTGATAATTATATGTTGGAGAAACTTTTTCAACAATTTTTAATCCTGACAAAAAAAAAAAAAATTAATTTAATTTTATAGCTTCTGAAGTAGACGTCAAATATAAAACTTAATATCACTCCCAAAAGATTCTATCTATGCTCTTTGACAACCTGGATGCACTTACACTCTATTTATTTATTTAAATTGTAAGAGCCGAAGTAGTAATAGTAGTATCCAAAAGTTTCAACTTATTGCCCCTAGTCGTTCTCGATATATTGCTGAGGTATCTTATTGGCAACCATAAACACGATGCTTTTTTATTCATTTTAAAGTAACGTTTAGTTTTAAAGAATAATGGGCCAATTGCGTAATTGTGGGGGGTTGACATTCCTAATATTCCTAAGGACATGGTTGCTGAACCGTTCTACTATTCTGAATAAAACGGTTGTCCCAAATTTTGACTGGATGCGTTTGGAAAATGAAGGGGCTTGAGAGAAGGGCTGCTTGTCCTCCAGATCCTTGTTACTCTTAAAAAAGGCACCAGAACGTTTAATTTTGAATTGAATTAGCTCCTTTAAAAGTTTCAATGATATTTCTAGCTATTATAGAGGGGTGCTACCTATGATGTTGCTTATATGCCATTTTGAAAACCTGCAACCGTACAGTTTTTCCTTTAATTGAAACTCCTAAACGTTCCCTAAAACTTTCATCTTAATACCTTTAGCGTCTTTAGTTACATTAACTGTAGTGGTCGTATTAAAAGCTTTTTTATTTAGTTCAACATTCGCCTAAATATCCCTTGAAAGCTTCACCTTAATACCCTTAGCTTGCGCAGTTGCAATAGTTGTAGCAGCATTAGTAGCAGTATGCACATAGCACCTTTGTTTTCTTCAACATCCCCTTCAACACACGCTGAAAGTTTTAGCTTAATACATACCATCATCCATTCCTGAAGCATTTCTGATGCGTCCGCTTGAAAAGCTTTGTGGGCACAGTGTGTTTCGATTTTGTTCCATACAGTTACTATATGTCCCAATTTTATCGCTTTAATTTGCGTAGTTGTAATAGCAGTAGTAGTAGCAGAAGCTGTAGAATTAATTGTATAAGCCTAAACTTTAATGGCAGTAGCAGTAATAGAGTTTGTAATAATAGTAACAGTAGCAGTAGTATGAGTAGAATCAGTAGCATTAGGATGCAAGTATTTTCCTTTTGTTAATTAAACATCCCTCACAACAAGCCCTGCTAGTTTCAACGTATTTCACCAAACTGTTCCTAAGATGCTGTTCCACCCTTTTGACAACCTGCATGCAGAGGGCGTGTTCTGGTTCAGTTCACTTTTCCCCCTCAAAATTTCTTGAAACTTTTACCTTCATGCCCTTAGGCATGGTTATAATAGTAGTCACAGTAGTAGTATTGATATAACTAGTAATAGTATTGAATAGCTGTAGTGCTACTAGCACCAGTAGTACTAACCTATTGCCTTTTGGTCAGTTGAACACCCCTCTCATCAAGTCCTGGAAGTTTCAACTTAATACAATTAGCCATTGCTATGCCATTGCTGATATGTCCTTTTGATAACCTGTTTAGATTAAATTAGATTAGATTAATTAATTTCAAAACGACCTAGTTAAACATGATCAATAGGTAATCGCCCATGGGAAGACATAAATGCACTGGCACTGGGCGGTTACCACAAACTATTTCAACATACTTAAAAAATAAGTTTTAAATTTCTAAGTAAATTTTAAACTTCATTTTCACACATACTGATGAACAATCACATAAAACATAAAAAAAAATAAAAGAAAGAAAATAAGGAAAAAAAAAGAAGATAATAACAAAAGAAAATAAATAATAACATATATCTTCAATCTCTGAGTCATGGTTCCTCACCCCCCCCCCCCCAACAAAAAATTCTTTACTTTTTTTAACAAGTGCTGGTGTTCAGCCGCTTCAACACTATCTGGGAGGGAATTCCATACTCCATGGCCTAGATGTTTCATTTGAAATCCAGTTTGACTTCCACTCCTATGCTCTGTTACCAGTTTATTAGCATTCCTTGCATAATAATCATGCAAATCATTATTTTGTCGAAAAAATCTAAAGACACCGATGGACACACTTCATGAAAATACTGGTAAGTAAAAGCCGCAGCCTGGTAGTCACGAACGTATCCCACGTCCATCACCTTTGATTTGCTAAAACAAGCTACTGTATTATTAGTTACTTTAATGTACCCCTTATCATACGGACGGCCTTATTCTGTAATACCTGTAGACGCCTAAAATGACCAAAAAAATTGCTAGCCCATAACATACAGCCGCACGATATATAGGGGCCAATAATCGAATAATAAAGAAGCAACATCACCCGACCGGTACGAAGTGCTTCAGTCGACGTATAATTCCAAGGCCTCTTGCAACTTTGATGCCACAAGATCACTGTGACGTTTCCATGACATATTGCAGTCTAGATAAAAACCTAGATACCTTATTAAATTAACATGTTCTAGAGAATTACCAGAAAATAATATTCGCCCACCGAGATATATGGGCTTACCAATTTGACTAAAAACCATAAAACTTGTCTCTTTTACATTAACCACCAAAATACTTTAAGACGTGAAAACATGTACGTTTATATACTTCTCGAAATTTTCATCTCAATGCTCTGAGCCCTACAAGTAGTTACAATAGAAGTAGTAGTAGTAGTAGTAAATGCAGCAGTAACAGTAGCATTAGCAGTAGTGTGCACATATTGCCTCTTGGTGACATGATCTTCCCCTTTAAGTATTCTGTGAAAGTTTCAGCTTAAGACCTAAATCAATTTTTGAGATACGCTATTTTGACAATGTGCATGCACAAAGCGTCTTTTGATTTAGTTCAAATTTCCCCTAATGCTCTAAATGGAGTAGTGTGGTAGTTGTAGTGGTGGTAGTTGTGGTAGTATTGATAGCATGCAAGTATCTCCTTTTTGATCATCTCCCTTATCATTTCCTGAATTTTCCAAATTTATATACTCAGTTATTCCTGTGTTGTATCCATTTGACAATCCGTATATACATAACATGTTTTGATTTAGTTCAACACTCCCCTCAACATTTTCTAAAAACCTCACCTGAATACCCTTCATCTTTTTGGAAAGTAAAGTTCAAACATGCATACCATTCTCAATAACATAGACTATGTGTAACCAATGAACGAATTGCCTAACTTACAACCCTTGTCGTGAGGACTGTGGAGAGATTGACATCCCCAATACTGGACCTTTCAACAATACCGAACAAAATAGCTCTCTTAAAATTACGATCGGATATGTTTTGGTTTGGGAATAATGGGCTTGGGGGGGGGCTGACGTCCCTTCATTCACTTTTAACTCTTAAAAAGGACACTAAAACTTCCGACTTCCAATCAAATGAGCGCCATCCGATCCAAAGCATATACAACTACCCGTTCCATAAAAACTTTATATTCCCTGGGCATAACTTACAACTCTTATCCATGGGCTCTGGGGAATTGTGTCTACCCTAAAGACATTGTTATATGATTGTTTGACTATTGGTAACAAAATGGCTATCTCACAATTTCAATTGAATGTGTTTTGGGAAAAGAGGATGTCAGGGAGGGGGGCTAGTTGCTCTCTGTCATGTTTAACTTTTAAAAGTGAACTAGAACTATACATTTCAAATTAAATGAACCTCATTTAAAGTTCACACGACCACCCCTTCATTAAAACCTTATGTGCCCCAGGGGAATAACTTACAACCCTTACTCCCAGACTCTGGGAGTAACCCGCCCCCCAGAGGGGGAGGGTTTACCTCGATCACTTTGACTCTTAAAAAGGGAACTAGAACATCTGATTCCAAATGAACCCCTTCCGGAGTTAAAACGACCACCCTTTCAATAAAATCCTTATATGCCCTCGAGGCATAACTTCTAACCCTCGCGCTGAGGGCTCTGGGGAGGGGGTTTTATCCTGAGAGACATAATTTCTAGACCTTTCAACTACGCTGAACAAAATGGCTATCTTAAAATTTTGATTATATGTGTTTTGGAATTGATGGGTGTGGGGGAGGGGGGCTTATTGCCTTTCAATCACTTTTGACTATTACAAAAGGCCTTTTAAATTTCCTATCGATTGAGCCTTTTGAAGTTTCTACGACAACAAATGGTCATCTCAAAATTTCTGTCAGATGCATTTTGGGAAAATACGAGATGTCGGGGGGAGGGGGTACCCAGCCTCCGATTACTTTGAATCATTAAAAGGGTACTAGAACTTCTGTTTACCAATCCAGTGAGCCCCTCCGAAGATTCTACGATCACCCTTTCTATAAAAAAAACCTTATATGCCCCCCGGGCATAACTTACAACCCCGGCCCCGAGGGTGGGGGGGGGTTGTCATCCTCAAAAATATAATTTCCGCACCTTTTAATTACGTTGAACAAAATGGCTATCTCTAAATTTAGATTGGATGTGTTTGGGGAAATGGTGGGCGTGTGAGGGGGGTTAGTTCCCGCCCCCCCCCCAATTGCTTTTGACTATTAAAAGGGGCACTAGTCCTTTCAGTTTCCAATAGAATGAGCTCTTTTCGAAGTTTCTACAACAACTCATTTGATACGAAGTGCCCTGGTCTAAAACCAAAAAAAAATAATAATAATAATACATTGTGCCCACATCGCCCTTTACTTAGGCAGCGCTATTGCGCTGCCTTTGATAATGCCTGAAGACCCTGAGCTGATGATAGGCGATCTCTTCCATAAACATGAAATTCTTCAGGTCTCCTTAAGAACTCACTGTAATATGTGTTTTTGCTGATGTTATTTTAGAAATTTTCCAGTTTAGATAATTATATGGAAATTACCTTCTGAAATCCTTTCTTGAATTAATTTGGGTACAACACTCACATTTTAGGATCTGCAATGGCAGTCTGTAGTAGTTACATCCATGAAGTACTATATAAAAAAGACGACAATGATTGTGGATAAAAGGTGCTTTATGAGCCTTGTTTGAAATAAAGTATCATGGGGAGGTAATATAGAAAGCGGATTTACTGCAAATAGTTCGGCATGGATTTGGTTTCAATTAACACCGTAATTGTTTTCTTTCTGCACAACCATACAAGTTTGCAAAAAATCTACCTTATTTTGAATACAAGAATAAGAGAGTTCAATATTACAATATGTACATTAAAATTGTTTACAACTCATAAAAATTATAAACAAAAGTAAGTAATCCAAATTTAGTAACTTGACCTTGGACGAATACCTATCATAGGTAGCTGCCTAAGTACAGAGCGGTGTGGGATCCATGTATTATCTATTTTTTTCAGTTTTAGATCAGGCACTTCTTATCGAAGAAGTTGTCGTAGAAACTTCAAAAAGGGCTCATTCGATTGGAAATTGAAAGGGGCAGTGCCCTTTTTAATAGTTGAAATTGATTGAAGGGCAACTAACACCCCTCCATGCCCACCATTTCCCCAAACACGTCCAATCAAAATTCTGAGATAACTATTTTGTTCAACGTAGTTGAAAGGTCCGGAAATTGTGTCTTTGAGGATGACACCCCCTCCCCCCATAGCACTCAGGGCAAGGGTTGTAAGTTATGTCCTGGGGGCATATAAGGTTTATATAGAAAGAGTCATCGTATAAACTTCGGAGGGGGCTCATTGAATTGGTAATTAGAAGTTCTAGTGCCCTTTTTAAGATTTACTGTGCTCGGACGGTGGAAATTGAAGGGGCTAGTGTCCCTTTTAATAGCAGGTGTCCCACTGGGTTCATAATTATGAGAAAAGTTCACATTTTTAACCTAGGCTAATAAATGGTTTATAATTTTAAAAAAAAGTTCATAAATATCATATTTTTTTACCATCAGCTGGAAAGCACTTGCAGTTGCCGTCTTTTCGCTTATAAAGGACAAGCGAAGCAAATGTGCAAGAGTTCTATTTAAAACGTATCAAACTGTAACACTGCATGTTTTGTGAAGATGTGGAGCTTCCTCCACATCATTTGCTGAAAAATGTGCCAAGTCGATGGCTAACCCTCGTTGTTTCAGCTGAGGGACTTGATGAGCAATGGGATGCTCTCGATGAGCATTTCCTGAAATTCATCCATAAGAAAAGACCAGAATTGATGAAGTACAACGGATACCGAGAGATATCTAGTAGTCTTCTCGAGTGTACGACAACCAAAGCATTAGTCCTCTTTGTCATATATTTTGGAAAGCTATTTGCTCTGTTCATAGAGTTGTTTCAACGGGAAGAACCACCTATCCACATTCTGTATGACGAAATGCGTCGATTAGTAATGATGACTGCCAGTCGTTTTGTAAAGCAAAGTGCTTTGACTGATATTCAGGAGAAAAAAAAAACTTTCTGAGCTCTCCCATTCAAGCGGGGATTTTATTTTACATCTGATAAAGTAGCATGCGGTGGCATCCTTGAAAGTGCTAGAACTGCTTACCTGGCCACTTGCCGCTATAGTGAAGAGAAATCACAAGGTCAAAGGAAAAAAGAAGAGGAGTCCAAAAGGAAAAAAAGAAGAAGAGAAGAAAGCAAGAAGAAGAGGAAAAAAGGGGATGTTTCCTGAGAAGAAGATTATTGAACACCTGGAAAAAGATTTGATTGAGAAAAAGTCAGTTGAAAAGGAGAAGAGCCAAGTAGCAGAAATGCTTCTTTAAAAAGCCGAGGAAAGCCATAGATACCAAAGACTTTGTAGAAATAAGTCTTTCACAAAGTATGATCGAGGCCTTGAGCTGGGAGATGTGCGGAAAAGATAAAGCAGCCAGAGAGGTTGATCCTCTCTGAGCTAGTGAGCCTAGAGGGAGGCCTGTTATATTCAAAATTGATTGGAGGGCAACAAGCCCCCCTCCCCCCACGACTATCAATTTCCAAAACACATCTAATTAAAATTTTGAGATAGCCATTTTGATCAGCGTAGTTGAAAGCTCTGGAAATTATGTCTTTGAGGATGACACCCCCCCCCCCTCCTCAGAGCCCTCAGCGCAAGTGTTATAAGTTATGCCTTGAGGGCATATATGGTTTTTATGGAAAGGGTGTTCGTATAAAGGGGGATCATTTGCTTGATTCCCCGAATTACGGAAGCCGCCAGAATACTTGCCTCGCCAAATACTTCTAGTCGAGCCTATTAGCTCCTGGAAGAGACGCCAAGGTGGACAGAGGAAGAACTGGTGGAACCTGGCCAAATCAGAACTTGAACCTATCGGGGGATTCAGAAAGTTCAGATACAGATGGTCAACTCAGTGGCTCGCTTTTGCAGAGCAGCTGGCATAGGATCGCTCAACATGATCCAAAAAAGGCCTCCAAGATCATCGATGCCGGGCAAGTGGAAACGCCCGATTCCCGCCACAAGTACAAGTAAGTACAAGATCATTTGCTTGGAATTAAGATATTCTAGTTCGCTTTTTAAGGGTTGAAGTCGGGGACAGCTCAACCCCCCCCCCCCCTACGTTTTATTTTCCACAAATGAATCCGATAAAAATTTTGAGATAACTATTTGTTCAAAAATATTCAAAGATTATATAAGTAAGGCCTTTGGGATGTGGGGTGGAAATAATCCCCCAGAGTCTGGGGGTAAGGGTCGTAAGTTATACCCCGGGGGAATATAAGTTTTTTTTTATAGAAGGGATGGTCGTGTGAACTTTAGAAGAGGCTCATTTGGTTTGAAATGTAAAGTTCTAGTTTCCTTTTAAAAGTTAAACGTGGTGGAGAGCGATTAGCCCCCCTCTTTGACATCCTTTTTTCCCAAAATATATTTAACTAAAATTGTGAGATAGCCATTTTGTTACCAAAAGTCCAAAACTACTACTACTACTAACAACTCACCGCAGCACCAAGCCGCCTGAGGCCAACACAGCTACGCACGCTCCTCCTCCACCCCAATCTATTCAAAGCCTCCCTTTTTACACCCGCCCACGAAGTTCCCATTTCCTTTAAATCTTTCTTTATGACATCCTTTCACCCCAGACGGGGACGACCTGTTCCGTTTAGCCCTAGATGGTTGGCCGAAAAGAACAATCTTCGGCAATCTGTCATCTTTCATCCGCACAACGTGCCCTAGCCACCTCAACCTTTCTTTCATTATAGCCCTACAGAGTGGTATTGAAACACATTTTTCGTATAGCCTATCGTTTGAAATACGGTCAGTCATCCGGGTACCCAAAACATGCCTTGAGCAATTTATCTGGAAAATATCTAGAAAATCTTTATCCGCTTTTCGGAGCGCCCATGCTTCAGAGCAATATTTAACCACTGCCACCACTGTAGCTTCTAATATTCTAATCTTGGTATGCAGACTTATATTCCTATTCTTCTAATCTTTTTATAACTGTGAAAAAACACCCTGAACCTTGGCTATTCTATATTTAACATCTTCACTGCTCCCACCATCTTTATTAATAATAGTACCAAGGTAAGTGAAGCTGTCCACCTGATCAATCTTTTCATTACCCAACATCACCTTTTCATCTTCACTTATTCCCAGCCTTAGTGACTTAGTCTTCCTAACATTAATTTTCAAACCAATTCTAGCATCCTGAACTCGCAAAACCTCTAAAACTTCATTCGTTTTGCTCACACTTTCATCTAGGATGCTTAAATCATCAGCGTAATCCAAGTCCAGGAGACTTTTTCCTCCCCATTTGATTCCTTGGTCTCCCATTGCCTTTCCTGTGCTCCTTAAAGAAAGTCCATCAAAATAATCCATACAAAGGGGGATAGAACACAATCCTGCTTAACTCCTGATTTAATACAAAACCAGCTGCTAACCTCATTTCCTACCTTAACCGCGGCAGTGTTATTCTCTTACATAGCACTAATCACTTAAATGCAGTTTTCTGGTATACCATACAAGGATAAAACCTGTATTAAAGCTCTTCTATCAACCAAATCGAAAGCTTGCTCATAAACTATAAAACTGAGGACCAAAGGTGTTTGAAAACTCAGGCACTTCTCAATTATTGCCTAAGAGGGAAAAGTTGGTCGATCCATCCTCTACCGTTTCTAAAACCACACTGTTCATCTCTTACGACTTTGTCTATTGCATCTCTCAGTCTAAAAAGTATCATGTTACTAAGTAATTAGCTACCTAGTGAGACCTGACTAATGCTTCGATAATTAACACAGTTTCTCTTAGCACCTTTCTTATACAGTGGCTTAATTAAGGTTTTCCTAAAATCGTTAGGTATTTCCCCTTTTCCAAAAATCATTCATAATCTTCAGTAACTTATTTCTAACCTCAGAGCCACCATATTTAGGATACTCGTTTACCACCCTATCAGCACCTGGAGCCTTATTATTTTTTAATCCTTTTAGTACTGTCGCTAATTCTTCCTCACAAAACAAATCTTCCTTCACATCAAAGGTATCACAAACTTTTCTTTTTTCTCTATATTTTTCCCTGCAACTCTATCTTGGTTAAGCAAATTTAGAAAATTTTCGGACCATCTCTCTTTAGTTTTTTCTTTATGGCTAATTGTTACCCAAATTATATGTTGAGCTGGGCTAAGTCTGCGTTGACTCCTCCCTCTCAAATTGGTAACGAGCAAGTAGAATATTTTACTATTATGCCGTCTAGCTGCATCTTCCAGATCCTCGACAATTTTATCCATGGCCTCCACTTCACACTTCCTTAGTTCATATTTTAATGCTTTCTCCACTTTCTTTACATTTCTTTTGTTTTCATACGATCTATCACTCAGATAATTTTTGTACAAGTCCTTTCTCCTTTCTATTAAACATAAAGCTTTTTCGCTAGTATTCTTAGCTGCAGTTCTAGCTTTCTTCCCTAATACACCTTCAGCAACTTCACAAATTTTTTTTCTAAAATTATTCCAACCATCTTCCACATTACCAAGTTTTAAACTCTCAAGTTTAGTATTCAACTGTTCCTGGAAAGTTTCTCTCAAATTCTCGTCCTGGAGTCTACCAAAATCATAACTTCCCGGGAGGTAGTTACCCTTCCGATATTTCAGCTTTAAATTAACCCTAGACACTACTAAATAGTGATCTTTACTTGTAACATCAATAACAACACTCCTATATATCCTAGTATTTTATATTGATCCTGCCAGTCTTCGGGTTACTCTAACATAATCAATGAGGTTTGCTGTCTTACCATCACGTGAATACCATGTTAACTTATAATCCATTTTATGACCAAACACCGTATTGGTTATAACTAGATTGTTATACCTACAAATTTGCAAAAGTCTGTTTCCATTACTGTTTTCTTTTCCTACACCAAATTTACCTAGGCTGGGATACCATCTATTCCTATTTCTACCAACCTGGGCGTTAAAATCTCTCAGTAATAACATCATATTTCTACCTGGGACCTTGTTTATTTGCTCCAGTAACTGTAAGTAAAATTCATCTGAGTCACTAGTATCTCCGTCAGTCGGTTCTACAGGGGCGTATGCTACTATAACTGATACCCTGAACTTTCTAGTCATAAAATGAGCAATTAGTATTCTATTATTAATACCTTCCCAGCCTAAACAAGACTTAGCAGCTTCCTTATTCATCATGAGCTCTACTCCCTGTCTATGTACCCCATCCTTTCTACCTGAGTAACCAAATTCTATATCACCTAATTTCATGCTTCCTACTCCTGGGATATGAGTTTCTGAAACTCCTAATAAATCCAGTTCGAATCGCCTGAATTCTTCAGTCAAAATGTCGATACGATAGTCATTTTTAATCTCGTAACATTCCAAGTTCCAATTTTCATGTTCTTTAAATCATTGAAATTATTTTCGCCTCAGGAAAATCAATGATCCCGGATACCAGTGCAGGACGGGGATCACTTATTTTCTCAAGTCTACACCGAAGGGCTTAAGCTGGCTTAGAACCGGATTGCAAGAGGTCCCTGGGACCTCCATGAATGGAGGCTTTGTGCAATCCTGGGCCCATATTGGTCACAACATGGTGTTCAGCACTTGGCGATGCTCTTCTATTAACAAGAGTCGAAATCCTGCACAGACAGTCTCAAGCCCATTGCCTCCGACTCATTATATATTCATGCCTACAAATATTATGCTACTACGGGGAGGCACCCATAATAGATAAATTAGCTAGAAAGAGGTTTTTCAGCCCAAAGACGCCCATCAAAACATACCAATTCCAGAAAAATTGTCCATTAGTCAGAATCCCATGCGAATGCTGTGTCGTTTACTAGGCTATAATTTCCTTGAGGGGCGCCACTCCTCAAGTGGGAATAGAGTTGACCGCAAGGTCCCCAGTCTTGCAGGTACCCCGAAAGGGGCGAGGCAGCCCTTTTTAGAGGCAGTTGTCTAAATATCAGGAACTTACCCAATGTCGCCGTTGTCCTCCAAGAGAGGATTCTCCCGCGATGGTGTTATGTATCACCCTGCAATTCAATTCATTACTGGGAGAAGGTTTGTAACTCATGGGACTTGTGGACAAACCAGTGGGCCCTTTTGAGTGTACATTTGAGGGGCCTTCTTCCTCCTCCATCTGTATTTATGACCCCGGGCGAGGGTGCCCCAGTTTCTGTTATGGAAAATCTATTATGGAAAGTCCAAAAATCATATAACAATGTCTTTAGGGTGGACACAATCCCCCAGAGCCCATGGGCAAGGGTTGTAAGTTATGCCCAGGGAATATAAGGTTTTTATTGAATGGGTAGTTGTTTAAACTTTGGATCGGATGGAGCTCATTTGATTGGAAGTCGGAAGTCTTAGTGCCCTTTTTAAGAGTCAAAATATATTGTTCAGCATTGTTGAAAGGTCCAGTATTTGTGGATGTCAACCTCCCCACAGTCCTCAGGACAAGGGCTGAAGTTAGGCAATTCCTTCATTGTTTAGAGATAGTATATGTTATTGAGAAAGGTATGCATGTTTGAATTTTTCTTTCCAAGAAGACGAAGGGTATTCAGGTGAGCCTTTCAAAGAATTTTAAAAGGAGTGTTGAACTAAATCAAAACACATTGTGTGTATACGGATTGTCAAAAGGGTACAACACAGGAATGACTGAGTATATTAATTTGGGAAATTCAGGAACTGATAAGGGAGATGATCAAAAAGGCAGTATTTGCATGCTATCAATACTACCACAACTACTACCACATTATTCCATTTACAGTATTAAGGAGAAATTTGAATTAAATCAAAAGAAGCTATGTGCATGCACATTGTCAAAATCGCGTATCTTAGGAATTGATTGGGGTAGTAAGTTGAAACTTTCAGAGAATACTTAAAGGGAAGATCATCATCTCACCAAAAGACAATATGTGCACACTACTAATAATACTACTGTTACTACTACATTTAATACTACTACTACTACTTCTATTGCAACTACGTGTAGGGCTAAGAGCATTGAGATGAAAATTTTAAGAAGCATCTGAACGTACAGGTTATCGAAAGGACATATCAGCAATGGCTAATTGTATTAAATTGAAACTTCCAGGACTTAATGAGAGGGATGTTCAATTGACCACAAGGCAATAGGTTAATACTATTTCTGCTAGTAGTACTACCGCTATTCAATACTTTTACTAGAAATATCAATACTACTTACTGTGACTACTATTACAACTGTGCCGAAGGGCATGAATGTGAAATTGTCAAGAAATTTTGAGGGGGAAGATGAACTGAATCAGAACACGCCCTCTGTATGCAGGCTTTCAAAAAGGTGTAACAGCAATATCTTTCCGCATGTGTTGAAGGGAATGTTAAAGAAACTAGAGGTGCTATGCCCATGCTGCTACTAATGCTGCTACAATTATTGCTACTGCGCAAGCTAAGGGTATTAAGGAAAAGCTTTTAAGGAATATTTAGGCTATGTTGAACTAAATAAAAAAAAACTATGAGCATGTGGACTTTCAAAAAGGTGACTAAGTAATATCTGAAGAACAATTTATATTATTAATATAGACCTTTAAGGGTAAGTTGTGGGGGATTTTGAACTAGCCAGACGGCATTATATGTATACTTTTAATACTACCACTACAGTTAATGTAACTAATGACGCTAAAGGTATTACGATGAAACTTTTAGGAGTTTCAGTTAAAGGATAAAACTGTACGCGTGCAGGTTTACAACAGGGCATACAAGGACTATCATTTTCAGCACCACTCTATAATAGCTAGAAATGTCATTGAAACTTTTAAAGGAGCTAATTCAACTCAAAATTATTAGTTCTGGTGCCCTTTCGAAGAGTAACAAGAGATTGAAGGGCAAGCAGCCCTTCTCTCAAGCCCATTCACTTTCCAAACGCATCCAGTAAGAATTTCGAAACAGCCATCTTGTTCAACATAGTAGAACGGTCCAGCAACTATGTCTTTAAGGATATTAGGCATGTCAACCCCCACAATTATGCAATTGGCTGATTATGCTTTAAATCTAATGTTGCTTTAAAATAAATCAAAGGCATTGTGTTTATGGTTGCTGCCTATAAGACACTTCAGCAATATATTGAGAACGACTGGGGGTATTAAGTTCAAACTTTTGGGGAAACTATTAATACTACTTCTTCTCTTACAATTTGAATAAACAAAAGAGTGTAAGTTTATCCAGGTTGTCAAAGAGATAGAATATTTTGGGAATGATATTAACTTTTCTTTTTCAGGTGAGTTTCAGAAGCTATAAAATTAAATTAAAAATACTGTTTGTGTCAGGATTAAAAATTGTTGAAAAAGTTTCACCAACTTACAAATAGCAACTCATAGCCTACTATGGATTCTTATAGAAAAAAAAACTAGAAAGATATAAAATATTATTTTTTTCCGTGAAAAAGATTGTCAATTAAAAACGAACAAAAATTAGTTTAAAAAGCTTTTTCCACAAAAAAAGTTGTTCAAAAAAAAGTAAACAGCTCCATTAATCCAAGAATGAGCAAAAATGAAGTCAAATAATCTTCCACGCCTAAAACTACCACAAATCATTATCAATAAATAAATGAAATTCAAAACGAACAGAAATTACAATAAATAGCCGAGTTAAACTCAAAACGAGCAAAAATTAACACGAGTAGGGCTGATAAACCCCATGCTTTCTCAAGACCAGAACGCAATTTGCGCTTTACTGAAATCAAAAGATATTAGAAATTTTGTTCACTTTTCTTACTTTCATAAATAAAAAATTATCAAAAGTTTAATGAATAAATATCAGTACATGTCAATTATACCGGCAATCCACGGCCATTTTTTTTTTTTTTTTGTTCTGGGGATTATGGTATTAATTTATGGTAGTTTTACGTTTAGAAGATTATTCGACTTTATTTTTGCTCATTCTTGGCTTAATGGAGCTCTTTACTTTTCTTTGTAAAACTTGCTATGTGGAAAAAGTTTTTTTTTTTTTTAATTAATAACTCATAAACAGACATGTCTGCAGGTATTTATTTTGGGGAAGAGAGTTAAGGCCAACTTCAAAAGACAAAAAACAGGTGAGTTGTTTCAAAATCATAGAAACTATGGGAAGCTTAAAGTTTTTAACATGTCAGGGTGGATACAGACCCAAAACCCTCGCTTCATCTACATGCGTGCCTACAAGATACTTTTTGGAACAATTTAATGCTGAATCTGGTGAATATGCCTATGAAGTGTCATGTTTATTATTAACTTGTATTTTAAATGATAAATATTTATTTAACTTTAACAATAATTTACATACAAAAATCAATATGATTCACCCAAAACCAAACAGTTGACCTGGGGCGAATCAGGTAAAAAAAACGCATATATATATATACCATCATTTGAATTCATTATAATAAGAAAGAAAGAAATAAATACTCGGGGGTAGCAGCTACATGCCATGTCCATGCTGGGTCACATTGTGACCCCATGCTGGGGTCACAATCACCAACAACAAACAATTACATCTTAATTTAAATCAAATCATTTAGCATGTTGGTTAGTTTATTAACGTTATCAAACTATTAAAAGGTTGTGTTTTACAGCCCCAATCACCACCGGACCCTAAACCAGGAATTATCCTCTCTATGAGGCTACAGAATTTCATGTGTCATGATCATTTGGCTTTTGAATTCAATTCTCATTTGAATTTCATCATTGGACCTAATGGTAGTGGAAAGAGTGCCGTATTGACTGGTTTACAGGTGGCACTTGGAGCTGCAGCTAAGGAGACGGAGCGAGGAGCAAAACTGGGAGGTGAGGCTTTTAAGAAATATTAAAAAATACAACCTGATTTTATTTGTATGTATTGTCCTGTATTTCTTGGTATCAAAATACCTTACCTCCAATTCGTTTTGTATTTTTTATTTTTCATTTGAGCTCATTTCTTCTTTCTAACTAACTCTGAATTCACACCGTCAAGTTTTTGCCTAAAGAACAGAGGATTATGTTCTGTCTGATTTCTTCCGTTTTTGACACAAGTACATGCGTATTGACAGCTCCTTAGCTGTGTTGAAATATTTTTGAAAAAAAAGTCTGTCAAAATCTTAGCTCAATAACAACATTTCGTTTTTAAAATTTAGAATTAAATTTTATTTATTCAGGAATATTGAATTGATATTTTGAAACATGTACTTCCAGTTCAAAATTGTATAATTCATTAAAGGCTGATCAGAAAATAACAAATTCAACTAAATTGTTAAAATTTTAAGGAGACCTCCAGTTTTTACAGTAGAAAATAGTTGTCAATATTTGAAACAATATGTTAAAGAACGAAAAAGGATAAAAAAGAAAAGGAAAATCAAGAAATAAAATAAACAGAAAAAATATTTAGTAAAAGAGAAACAAAAAAGGGATAGAACCGCTTCCTTAAACAAGTTCCTTTTTGTGTAAACTTTCACGTTTCCGTTTGTGTGTGTGTGGGTTTAGCATGAATAGTATAAATAGTACGTAATATCTCATGTAATATCAAATTTATCCCCATAGCTCATAAAACGGGCAGAAAAGAACTAAACACATGACCAGCTCACTTACCAGCCTAAGCTTGTCAGGGGGAAATCTTAATCAATCATTCATAATCATTTTAGGTTAATACAAGGCGCATTCAAGAAGGTAATTGTCAGTAATGGTTCTCAATTATTTGCCATTACCTTTATCCTAAAATAGTGAATTACAACAGACTTAACCAATCGTATTATTATCTTTATTGGAACATCGTAATATATCTCTTATGTAATTTTTAATGTAAATATAATCTTATAATTTCTTATAATAATTTAATAATAATTTCAAATAATTGTATAATAATTCTATAATAAAATATAATAATTTCTTATAAAACCTTAATAATTTTTAGCTGTTTTAACTCCCTGTAATTAAAAAGTAGTTGTTGGATGGTTAATTAATCTTAATTTTCTATACATTGAATTGTAAATTTGGTCGTCACTCATGGTTTAGAATTATACGAGTAGTTTTCTTTCAAGGATTGAACTATTATGGTGAAAAGAGAATGATATAAATCTAAAAAATCAAAAATACTTTATTTGTTGCGTTGACTTTATTTGTGCTCTGCGTTGACCATTCTGGGTCAGATAAAAGAAACAGGAAATTTTAATTTCCCTTGGGTGGAAGCGGAATTAAGTCTTATCACATAAGAAAAACTCAGGAATCGGAACTTCTGAATAAAATCAATTACTGATAAATTTTTTCCGCCTATAGTAATACGTTGTTTCAGAGTTTCTAATGAATGAACTGCTACATTAAAAAAAGCATAATTTGAAGGTACACCATTTCAGAGGTGTACAAAACAGTACGGGTCTTTTCCTGGTGGGGAGGTGGGGGGAGGAGTACCGGAGAAGAGAAATCAACCCTATACCCCTTGTGTGCATGTATGGCTTTGTTTCTTCAAATTGTATTGGACATAACGATTACATGCCATGTACATTAAAATGGCCACAAAAGTCAGATAACTTGACCATCGTGCATTTGACAGTTGCTAAGTTGTAGTTAGAAGGTCTAACTTCCCATCTAAATTCTTCTTATCTAAATAATAACTCCTTTCTAAATTCTAACTATAAATCTATAAATTCCAGCTGCACATTTTCTGTTTACCAAGGGTGTCTGTTTACTGCCCCCTCTAGACCCCAGTTTGCCCCCCCACCCCCAAACTAAAATTTAGTTTCTACAAAAAAAAAATCTTGTAAAATTTAAGATAAGCCTGCATAATTCAAGCATCCAGAGAAACAGGTCAGTTTTTGTTTGTATTAATTAAAAAAACTTTTTCCACAAAATTAGTTTTTCAAAGAAAAGTAAAGAACTCCATTAAACAAAAAATGGGCAAAAATAAAATCAAATAATCTACCAAGCGTGAAACTACCACACATCAGCATCGATAAATAAATTAAACCCAAAACGAACAGAAATTACAATAAATAACTGAGTCAAACTCAAAACGAGCAGAAATTAACATAAGTTGGGCTCAAAACCCCTATGCCTTCCCGAGGCCTGAACATAATTTGCACTTTACTGAAAAAATATAAATGTTTTTACTTTTATAACTTTAATAAATCAAATAAAATTAACATTTTGATTACTAAATATCAATATATGTATATTAAACTGACAATGCACATTCATTTGTATTTTTTTCAGTAGAGTGCAAATTATGTTCTGGCCTTGGGAAGGCATAGGGGTTTTGAGCCCAACTTATGTTAATTTCTGCTCGTGGAACAAAATGGCAATCTAAAAATTTTGATTGGATATGTTTGGGGAAATGGTGGGCTTGGAATGGGTGTTAGGTGCATTCCAATCACTTCTGACTATTAAAAATAGCACTAGCCATTTCAATTTCCAATCGAATGAGCCCTTTTTGAAGTTTCTACGACAACGCGTTCTATAAAAACCATATATGCCCCCAGGGCATAACTTACAATCCTTGCCCTGATGGTTGGGGGGGGGGGGGTTTTCATCCTCAAAGACCTGATTTCCAGAACTTAAAACTACGTTGAATAAAATGGCTATCTCAAAATTATCTCAAATGTGTTTGGGGAAAAGGTGGGCGTGAGAGGGGGGTGGTTGCCCTCCAATCACTTTTGACTATTAAAAAGGGCACTAGCTCTTCGAATTTCCAATCGAATGAGCCTTTTTTGAAGTTCCTACGACAACACCTTCTATAAAACCTTATATGCCCCCAGGGTATAACTTACAACCCTTGCCCTGAAGGCTGTGGGAGAGTTTCCTCCTCAAAAACATAATTTCTATCTGAAAACCAACTATGCTGAACAAAATGGTTATTTCAAAATTTTTATTGGATGTGTTTCGGGAAATGGTGGTCGTGGAAGGGGTGTTAGTTGCCTTCCAATCACTTTTGACTATTAAAAAGGGCACTGGCCACTCCAATTTCCAATGGAATGTGCCCTTTTCGAAGTTTCTACGACAACTTCTTCGATACGAAGTGCCCTGCTCGAAAGGAAAAAAAAATAATATATTGTGCCAACATCATTCTTATATGCCCCCAGGGCATAACTTAAAACCCTTGCTCTAAGGGTTGTGGGGGAGTGACCTCCCCAAAAGCCTATTTTCTATCTGGAAATCAACTACGCTGAACAAAATGGCTATCTCAAAATTTTGATTGGATGTGTTTTGGGGAATGATGGGCGTGGGGTGGGATTCGTTGCCTTCCAATCACTTTCGACTATTAAAAAGGGCACTAGCCACTCCAATTTCTTATCGAATGAGCCCTTTTTTGAAGCTCTATGACAACTCCTTCAATACCAAGTGCCCTGGTATGGAAAAAAAAAGAAGAAAGTAATACATTGTGCCAACATCGTGAGCGCTATTGAGCTGCCTATGATATCTTGGTAGTATATAAATATTCAGTATATCTATTAGTATATCTAACGGCTTGAAGATTATTTTTTTATTTTTTAGAGGCCTCAATGTATCAGTAATTGTGCTCGAAATTCTTTTCTTTTATGCTAAAAATAAGTAAGGCGTAGTAATAATTGTTGAACCCAACTTAAATCGCGCTTTGTCTCGCCTAAGCTAAGTACTCTAACTTGCCGTCTGACTTGGATCATATCAGGGGGGGGGGATCTGTCTGACAGTTATCAGTCATAAAGTTAGCAAAGGTTTTATTAACAGCTTTATTACTGTCAAGAGTTTGAAATTAGGCTTTGGTTTTTGAAGACCTGAAGTTAAATTTTCTAATTTTTAGATGCATTTGCGTATCAGTATATGTATTAGAGATTTTTTTTTTCCTTGTGCAAAACAAAGTATGGCTTGGCAGGAATTGTCGAGTTCTTGCCTAGATTAAGCACTCCAGCATGCCATCTTATTTGGATCTTATCAGGGAGTGGGGGAGATTTGTGTAATAGATGGCAGCCTCACAGTTACTATAGCTATTGTTAATAGCTTTACTGCGTTAAGGTAAATAGCGACTTCGGCTTTTTGTTTCCAAAGGCTTTCAGTTTAGTTGTCCCTTTTGTTTAGAAGGCTGAATAAATCAGTGGATTGTGATAATGACTTTTGTTTGTGTGTGTTGTAAAAATGTAAGGTGGAAAGAACAATTTTCGAAATTGCATGCATCACACTCTGTCTAGCCTAGGCTCAGCACTCTGACATTTTGTCTGGCTCATAGCAAGGGGTGGAAATCTTTGTAATGGCTATCAGTCTTCAAGCTAGTAAAGTTTATTAACAGCTTTACTACAGGTAAGGGAATGTTATGAATTTGACTTTTTCTTTATAAAGAATTTCAGTTTAGTTTTTCTCATTTTTAGAGGGGCTATTAAATCAGTAAATTATTCAAGATTCTTTTTTGCGTGCTAAATAAAAGTAAGACATAGCAAGAATTTCCGAACCTAGATTTATCACGCTTTGCCTAGTCTAGGTTAAGTATTCTGACATGTGGTGTAGCTAAGGTGGAGTCCCTTATTAAAACTCCAAGTGCAGGCTATAGGTCGTTGTAGCCAGGAGTATTTAGTAATTTTAAATTTAATGAACTATAACCTGAAGTTGAAATAGCACCCTGACAGCATTCTGAAAATTAGTTTTTTTGTGTGTTTTCAAAAGATGTAGATTCTTCCCACGTAGGATTTTTTCAATAAAGATCTTCCCATATTATGCTTAGGACAATATCAATAAACCAATTTAAAGAATAAAAAATAGAAACACCAACTAGTCATCCTTTAATATGTATATAGCAGCCAAATATAGATTAGGGGAAGTGTTAGACAATTATAGTTAGGGGTGGGGGAAGAGGACAGTTGTCAGCTCTTGTTTGTTGTGATTTTTGTTCGTTTTAGGTTTGATTTGAATATTAAATTTTTGTTTTACTCGTTTTAAGATTTTTTTTATTCATTTGTCAGTCTTATCTAAATACACGCCCCTTGTGAGTCAATGCTTTCGAAAAACTTAAAGCAAAGATAAAAATAAATTAAATAGAGCTTCTCTGTTACGATCGAAGAAAGAATTGTGTTGTTATTGTCGCTAATTTGAAGGCGATTATTGCGCCAAAATTACCAAGCCCTGACCTGCAATTTTACTAAAACCAAAACAGTCTTCAAGTTATAGTCGGGATTGCAGCAGCAGCTGCTACCTAGTAAGTATGATAAAGGATGATAAAGGTAGGTCACGTTTTTTATTAAAGGAGTTGAATCAGTGGCTATCAGATTCTATAATTCTAACAACTATGCTGTTGCTCTTTTTGTAATTAGTATGAAATAAATACATACTAACGGGTAAAATTTCTGATTAAAACAGAGAAAATTCTTACTGTCTCAATTAAAAGTTTAAGTTAATTAATGTCAATTTAGATAATTAAAAATTACTGTCTCATGACTATATTTGTATTTCATATTTATCATAGATGGGAAGGCAGTAGGGTCTAAGAAATTACTGTTTTACTCTTTTTTTGTCATATGGTCTTGGTACTTTCACTGTCAATTTTTGTTCTGTTATATAATCTGTAAATCATTTGTATGTCTATGGTTATGTCACAGATTGTTTCTACCCTTTTCCCCTTGACTTGCAGATTTGGTGAAGAAAGGGTGCACATCTGGGTCTGTATCCGTCACATTATCAAATTATGGACCGTTTGGGTATAAGAAGGACATATATGGTAACGCCATTACAATCGTCAGGACTCTAAAGACATCAGGGAGCAGTAGTTTCAAAATTTTGAATTCTGCAGGTTAGCCCTAGTTGATAATCTTTAAAAGTTTTAATTATGATAATAGCTAATTGTTATTAATAATTTATGCTATTAATTGTCTTTGTTTTATAACTATTATTGTTCATATATTTTGTTTCTACTAATTTACTGTTAGTGTTTCTAATGTTAGAATTTGATTATGATGTGACTTTTTTTACTGAACTTGATAATAAAACCAGAATGTAGTTAGGATTAAAGGAAACTGATTAGAAAAAATCGCTACTGACATGAGAAATGAACCCAAGATTCCTTGGTGACTAGCCGGAGTTTCCAATCCTGGACTAACAGATACTCGTGGCAATCTTTCCATATCGTTTTTTTTGTAGATTTGAAATGAAATGGCAATTGGAAATAAAAATAAAATGGCAATTAAGTTCAAAACCGTAAACCGAATAAAAATATCCTATGGGACTATGGTTAATTGATATTAAACTTTAGGCTACTAGCCGAGTAGTTAGCGTACTGGACTTGAAATCCTGAGATAAGGGGTTCGATTCATGGTGTCGCTGGTTATTTGGTTTGGAACGGGGGTCAATGATGTGGCTCTGTAAGCTCAGCCAAAGTCCACCAAACTCTGAATGGCTACCCGAAGAAATCTAAGGGGAATACATGGGAAGCGTCGGGTGAATTGCCCCTAACCACATGTGGCACTCCCGGCCGAAGGCAGTAAATCAGGAATCAGTGCATGCGCAACGCAGATCAATGGTCAGCTTATGATTTTTTCTTTTAATTAATATTTCAAGTTATTTAATCATAATTGAGCCAGAATCAGAAATTTAAATCTCACAGTTTTTGTAATATTTGTATGAAGTTGTTCCTTTTGTTTGTAAAAAAAAAAAAAAAAGAGTTACGGATTTATTTTCTTTTTTTAAAGAGATTCAGTTTTTTCTAGAGTCTTCCTAGTTTTGTATGCAGAAATTTAATTAACAAAAAAGGGAAATATTCAACCTTTATTGGATAATATGGGAAAAAGGTTAAAAATTAGATATTTTGGGGCTTTTCATGTAACTTTGCAAGCCGATCCGGGGAAGTAGGGGGAACCAATTTTTGATATTAGCGAACCGTTTACGGAACCATTTTTGTTAAGTCTTAGAACGCTTCCAGGATAGTAAATCGCACAGGGTTGCCATACACATACAATGTTATAAATCCTTATTA
This sequence comes from Artemia sp. Qi Xiang Cuo, assembly GCF_049724085.1. Classification (NCBI taxonomy): domain Eukaryota; kingdom Metazoa; phylum Arthropoda; class Branchiopoda; order Anostraca; family Artemiidae; genus Artemia; species Artemia sp. Qi Xiang Cuo. The sequence continues at coordinate 20,212,692 of NC_142808.1, read as the reverse complement.
ATATGGAGCATTCCAACCTACATTCCACTTCTTTGACTACCTTATACCTGTGTGATAATTGCCTGAGGTCTGTTCCTTTCATTCCAATACTCAGAAAAAACATGTTTATTGGCATCACAATGAAAAATAGCTGTCAAATTCATAATCAGACCTTATAAAAGTTATTAAAATTTAAAGAGTTAATAAAAACGGTAATTTTTTAATGTAGTCAATACAGAAATTCAAAATTAAAACGCAGAGAAATAAACCAAGGTAAATAATAGGATGTAATCCCTGATGATTTTCTCCTGTGCCAAGTAGTGAATTTTGCCGAATATTTGCCTCTCAGTTGAACAATAATCTCCAAAAGTAGTTCCCGGTGGACCGCTACAGTCGACCACGATGCCGGCGTGCCGAAGCCATGGTGGTGGTGGGTCGCTGAAATGTTTTCGGCCCTAGGCCATCGGTTTTCAGCTCAGCTTCGGGAACTAGTTGTCACACATACAATGTTATATATTCTCATTGGTACAAGACTTCTAAAGGAATATTTTTAAGGAAATATTTTAGAGTTGATATGAATACCTTTTATAAAAGTGTCTCTGTAGCTAAATATCTTTGTTAATGTAGTACGTTCTGAAGGAGTAATGTCCAGAAAAAAACTGACTGAAAAAAATGAATGTGAATGAATCGTGTTCAGAGAAAAAGTCACATATATTGATTCCCTAGAAGCTGGGAAATTTTTCATATTATCTCTTCAGAAGATTAGAAGTCTTTTCACTTCAGAAGATCAGGATAGTATGCTACTACTTCTACTAACAGCTCACTGCAATATCATGCCACGTGAGACCAACACAACTGCGCACGCTCCTCCTCCAACCAAACATATTCAAAACTCTAAACTGTATCCCCTTACGATGAAGATCTAATTTCCCTTAAATCTTCCTTATGAGCTCTTCCTGTCAAATATTTCGTTGTAATGAACTGAAAGTAAGGAGCGACCCGGCTCAATAGTAACTGGAACTTTAAAAAACGGAATTTTGATACCAATAGATGTATCAAAAGAATCGGATTTTTATGTTGATTTCAAATATATGAGTTTCATTAAGTTTAGTCTTACCCATCAAAGTTTGCGATCCTCAGAAAATTTGCCTTATTTTTGAAAAAAGAAGGAAACACCCCCTAAAGGTCATAGAATCTTGATTAAAATAACACCGTCAGATTCAGCGTATGAGAGAACCCAATTGTAGGGGTTTCAAGCTTCTATCTGCAAAAATGTGGAATTTTGTATTTTTTTTTTTGCCAGAAAAAAGATCACGGATGCGTGTTTATCTTTTTTTTTTTTTTTGCTGTTTTTTTTTCAGGGGTCATCGTATCGACCCACTGGTCCTAAATTATCGTGAGAGCTTTCATTCAAACGAAAATTAAAAGTTCTAGTGCCCTTTTTAAGTGATCAAAAGTGATCTTTTTAAGTGACCCCCTCTCCCACCTCTTTTCCCCCTAAAACTGTCCGATTAAAATTTTGAGATAGCCATTTTGTTCATCATAGTTGAAAAGCCCAATAACTGTGTGTTTGGATATAACATGAAGACCCCCCCCTCCCCCCACAGCGCCCGGGGAAAGGTCTTTAAGTTATAAAAATTGTCCATTATTTACGCATAGTATTTGTTTTTGGGAAGCATGCATACATTTTAGGGTGGGAAGACGAATTTTCTGCTGTTTTTTTTTCACAGTGGAAGTTTCCAGGGGTTGAACTTGTCGGAGGAAATTATACACTTGGGAATTTTCCAGAATTCCTTTATTTTTATATTTCTTGCTTTCTCTTTTCCGTCTCAATTTTACGCGTGGAGTTGTTAAGGGTAACTATCCTGGGCAAATTTTCAACGGGATTGAATTGTCTAGAGGACATATCCGTGAGAAGGGTATTTCTCTGTGGAGGTGGGGCCAGATTTCCTGGGATTATTTAAAGAAGGATCATAAATTAGATAAAAAAAAAACAATTTTTCTCAACTGAAATTAAGGATCAACGTTAAAACTTAAAACGAACATAAATAAGTACGTATATGAAGCGGGTTGCCTCCTCCTCAACACCTGGCTCTTTACGCTAAAGATTGAATTTTGTCCCAATTCTTTAAGAACGCCTCCTGAAACACAAGGGTCGTTTAATTGGAACAATAAGAAGCTTTTTTCCAAAGTACCAAAAACTTTAGTGTAAAGAGTGAGGTGTTTAGGAAGAGGCAATCCCTTTCATATACTAATAATTTCCGTTTGTTTTAAGTTATAATGTTGCTCCTTACTTTTAGTTGAAAAACACTTTTTTTTATTCAATCCCATTGGGGACGACATGCTTTTCCTCTGGTTCCTTTGGCCTCCTTTGGCTGCGAATAATTTGATATGTAATAAAAATAGTTATTATTGCCATCCTGTCCCATAAACATCTATGTCGCCAGAGAAATCGTGATATTAAAAGCATTTCAAGTGAAACAGAAAAACAATCGAAAAATTTTTGTCTTCTCGGTACCTCTGGTAAAAGAAAAAGTGCAAGGAAAAAATCGGAAATTTAGTTATTTATGCTTGTTTTTTACAATTTTTGTGACTTTTTGTATTTGTCGACATCTGTGTAAAAATTTGAGCAGATTCTAGAAACAAAAAGTAAACACCCCCTCCTAAAGGGGAATATAAAAAAGGAATAAAACATCTCCCTCAACTTTCCCTGAAAGTTTCAATTTAATACCCTTAGTCGTTCCTGAGATATTGCGGTGCTTTAACTCCGTGGATGTGCTTAGTGTCTTTTGAATTAGTTCAATATCCCACTTAGCGTTTCGTGAAAGTTTCATCTTACTGCCCTTAGCCGTTCCTGAGATACCGCAGACACGCTGTTTTGACAACTTGGATGCGCATAGTACCGTGAAAGTTTCAGTTTAATGGTCTTAGCCGTTCCTGATATATTGCAGATACGCCATTTTAACATCGCAGATGTGCTTAGCGTCTTTCGATTAAGGATAACAATCCCCTAAACATCTAAAAGTTTCAACTTAATACCCATAGCCAATCCGGAGACATGCCATATCCTCCCTTTTGACGACCCAGATGCACATAGTTTCTTTTGGTCTAGTTCAATGTGCCCTGAAAATCTGAACTTAATACCCATAGCTGTTCCTGAGGCATGCTCTTGAGAAAATAAAAGCTGTAATGTAATTGACAATGCCATCGTTCTTTACTATGTTTCAGCTATGAAAAAGCCGAAGGCTTTGTTCCTTTGTGTGATATTATATATCACAGCTAGACTCTTCCCTCAACTAGCTGTCTTAGACTTTTTAGTTGATAGCTTTTCGCCCTTCTTTGGAGCAAAATTGTTGGCCTGCGCCAAAAAAATTAGAGAAAACGCCCCTTTGCATGCGCCATAAGATCGAAGAAAACGCCACTTTGCGTGGCATAATGTATCTTGCTGCTTAAAAAGGGCATTTGAACTTTTAATTTCTGTTAGAATGAACCTTTTCATTACTAGGAACACTGGCTCAATGCGATCACCACTGGAGAAAAACAAAAAAATTAAATATTTCTTTGTAGGGACTCTGGAAGGAGAACTAAGGGTTGATGATCCCGGGAAGCAAGACGACATTAAAAGATGTTCGTACCCCCCTCCTTCCGCTCTTGAATAAAATTCTATGAAATTCTTCCTCCCCTCTGAGAATGTTTTGTGCGGATAATAAATCAACTTAGTTAAATTATGCTTTAAAATAAAGTTCTATATTAGCTGGTTATTTTGCACGGGAGACGTGCTTCTTTGGAAACGAAAGCATCGCCGACGCCATTACTGCCTCTGATAGTGGAAAGCTCGTTATTTAGCTTTTATGTAGTTTTAGATCTATTGGCTATATCAGAACTTTCAATCAATAGCTTTTTGTTCCTCTGGGGCAAAATTGTTGTTTGTGTGCCACGAAATAGCAGAAAACGCCATTCGTCATGGCACAGTCTTTTTTACTGAATAAAACGGGAATTAGAACTTTTAATTTCTGTTCGAATGGGCCTTTTCCCGCTTTTTTTGGATCATTGGTTTAAAACGATCGCTCGTTGAAAAAGAAGCAACAAATAAAACGGAAAATCATGCTTCTCTGAAAAGAAAAAAATCCCATTTTTCTTGATAGCCGCTTGAAACTTCTGCAAAAAAGATATCTGATATGTTAAATTTGAGGGTGGAATTTTCGTTAAAAAAATTATCACTTTGGGGGTATTTCCCCCAATTTTGAAAACCATACAAATTTCCTCAGGCTCGTAGTTCCTGGTAGGTAACTAAGGTTAATTTGCTTTACCTATCTAGAATTGCCATAAAAAGCCAATTCTTTTGACGTACATATTATTATCAAAACTTTTTTCTCATAATTTCGGTTACTATCTTCACGAATCGGTTCATTGCCACAAGCTGTATATTAACTTATATGACTTATTGAACACATTTCTTTTTGAAGTTTGTATATTAGATTATACTCGAGTAAAGATGCCGTTGAACTTATTGCAGCTCTAAACCCTATTACCCTCTAAACCCCTAAACCTATATGGATTTACTCACCGAATACACTTTTGTCTTTAAGGTACTGTGCAAGACCATACACGAGACGCCATTGAACAGTTTACAGCAGCTCTAAACATTCCCATTAACAACCCAATGTGTATCCTAACTCAGAATACAGCTAAGACGTTTTTATCTACCTGCAGTCCAGCCGGGCTCTATAATTATTTTTCAACTGCCTCTCTGCTTTCCGATGCAAAAGAGCACTTGGAGAGAACTTATGATGACCTCAAGGAAATGAAATCAGCCGTCAAAGCGAAAAGTGAAATAGTGGAAAAGATTGATGAAGAGGTTGACGAGAAGAAGAAGAAGCTCGAATTAGCTCAAGATTTAGCTTCAGGAGGGGAAAAGCTTAAGAAGTTAAAGGATGAATATCAATGGGCCCTTGTAAGTTTGTTTTATCGAATCTCTATGCTAAGGGTTCTATACACGCATAGATAAAATCAAGGGTACCTGGGAAATATGAACCCAGGATGACCGGTAGAACGTTATATTTTAATATTATCGGGTTGTTTGGATAATAGTTCTCTTGGTATTTTCTCGGAAATAAGTTAACCCAGATTAATATTCGTGTTCCATAAGAAAGCACCCGTGTTTCATTGTAAAATTTTATGGGTCAAATCGACACTTGTGTGGAAATAAGCTTGATGTGTAGCTAGTGGAGAAGTTCGCAATATTACGTGGTGTAACTATGGCAGTAGGCCCGTAATCAGAGGTTGCGTTGGAATGGCTAATGTATCTTTTAGGCTGTACCCTTGGGTTTAACTATGAGCGTAGGGCCCTAAGTACATGCAAGAAGATTTTGCATTAATGTATGTTGGCTATCACCGCGAATTTTATCCTAGTATTGGTTTTATCTATACTTCTACAAAGATCTCTATTAAGGCTGATCTACAGTTTAGGTAACTGATCAAGTTCGAGGACACTTTAAAATTAAAACTAAGTACTGACGGTAAATTTTGAATGAGCTTTGGTATGAGCATGGCATGTTTGGATTGGAAGTGACATTCTCTAAACTTATCTAGAAAATTTCCCAAGAAAAGTAAATGTCTTGAAGACTTCTTTAAGAAGGATACTAATTGTAAATTGGTTTGCAAGAATTTGGAAAATCAAATTTCTCGATCCTGATTCGAAAGCGAAGCTGCCGAATATTTGTGACAATTTTTTTTAATTATTAGTAGGCTTGTAATCAGGCTACCGAAGTAGAATGTGACTCTTGTCTGAAACGAGCCTGGTTTCGTCACCCCCAAAAAGTGGAAGACGAATAATAGGGGGAGGGAGACCATGTGAGTAACGTTTCATGATTAGGCCTATTTAGACAATTGATTTGGATTTGTGCATACATTTTTCAAACAGTTGCAATACCGGTGTAACAATACTCACTCAGAATATTCACGTTCTGATATCCTAAAAAATGTTGCTCACACCACATGAGCGGTTTGAATTCCCAATCAACTATTTTAGACTGTTTCACTCCAGGATAATTTTTTTTTTATCACAGTTTCTTGAAAAGTCGTGTTGAAACTACAGTTAGGAGTTTGCTCCTTTGTTGAAATGTCGGAAAAAGCGTATTATAAGGATATGGGCAGTTGAGGTGCCAGATCCACTGATTTCGTAGGATAGACATTAGATATTAATGACAAATAATATAAACTGGTTTTGACAACCAATAGAAGATATATACTTATTGGTAACATCGTTGTTGCTGACATACAAGGCATGTAGTAAGAAATTCATTCTGGGAGGAGAGTTGAAAAGTACCTGAAAGCAGGAGAGGAGAAGAAAACATCGAAAAGCTCGAAGCACTTATGAGGCTAAATGCAATTTTTATTGAATTAGAATCAATATAGTTAAATGTATAATAAAGAAATATGTTCAATTGGCTGCTATAATTTTTTTTTTATTTAATAACCAATGTTTTTTGTTAGTTGCAGGTTGATAGTTTTTATTTGTAGCATATTTCCCTACAGCATATCTCATTGGAGAGACTCATTGGATTGGTTAATCTGAATTTCTAGTGTCCTTTTTAAGAGGCAAAGTGTTCAGAAGGTGTTTACCATCCCCCCATCACGTCATGTTTTCCCTAAATACATCGAATAAAAATTTTGAGACAGTCATTTTGTTCAAAATAGTCCAAAGATCATATAACAAGGCTTTTGGGATTGATGCAAACCACCAGACCCTAGGGGCGAGGGTCTGAAGTTATAACGCGGGGCATTTAAGGTTTTTATAGAAGGGATGGCTCTTTAAATTTCGAAGAGGCTCATTTGGTTAAAAATTGGAAGCGCTTTTTCCTTTTCAAGGGTCAAAAGTGATGGAGGACATTTAGGCCCCCCCCCTCCCCGACAACCCCTCTTTTCACCAAACACATCTAATTGAAATTGAGATAGCGATTTGCTCAAAATAGGCTAAAGAGCATGCAATAATGTCTCTAGGGGTGACACAACCCACCCAGTGCCCTGGGGATTTGGTTGTAAGTTTATGCCCTGAGGGTATATAAGGTTTTTATGGAATAGGTGGTCGTATAAACTTCAGATGGGGCTCATTTGATTTGAAATTGGAATTTACAGTGCCCTTTTTAAGAGTCAAAGTGATTTGAGAGCAACCACCCCCCTCTACCTCCACGCCCATCATTTCTCTTAACACCAATCCAAATTTGGAGATAACAATTTTGTTCATCGTAATTGAAGGGTCCGGAAATTATGCATGTGGGGAAGACACCCCCTCCACTCCAGCTCTCAGGGACCGGGTTGTTCGTTGAGGTTCTTATAGGAAGGTTGGTTGTATATGCTTTAGAGGGGACTCATTGGATTGGTGATCAGAAGTTCTAGAGCTCTTTTAAGAGTCAAAGTATTCAGAGTGCAGCTACCCCTCCCCCCCACACACACACACTAACATTTAAACACGTCGTGTTATTCCACGAAGTATTTTTGAGTCCCCCCCCCTCCCCGACAACCCCTCTTCACCAAACACATCTAATTGAAATTGAGATAGCGATTTGCTCAAAATAGGCTAAAGAGCATGCAATAATGTCTCTAGGGGTGACACAACCCACCCAGTGCCCTGGGGATTGGGTTGTAAGTTTATGCCCTGAGGGTATATAAGGTTTTTATGGAATAGGTGGTCGTATAAACTTCAGATGGGGCTTATTTGATTTGAAATTGGAATTTACAATGCCCTATTTAAGAGTCAAAGTGATTTGAAAGCAAACATCCCCTTCTACCTCCACGCCCATTATTTCCCTTAACACCTCCAATCAAAATTTGGAGATAACAATTTTGTTCATCGTAGTTGAACGTTTCAGACATTATGCATGTGAGTAAGACACCCCCTCTACTCCAGCTCTCAGGGAACGGGTTGTACGGTGAGGTTCTTTTAGACAGGGTGGTTGTCTATGCTTTAGAGGGGCCTCAGTGGATTGGTGATCAGACGTTCTAGAGCTCTTTTAAGAGTCAAAGTATTCAGAGTGCAGCTAATCCCCTCCCCCCACACACAAACACACTATCATATAAACACGTCGTGTTATTCCAATAGGTATTTTTGAGTCAAAGCGAGCAGAAGTTAACGGGAGTAGGGTTCAAAACCCATATTCATTATGTAAGCCATAATATAAAGTGCACCTTACTGGAAACGATTATTTTGAATTTTTTAACTTTTATAACTTTGTGAAATAAATAATTAATTAATATTTTAATTAATAAATATCATCATATGAATATTAAGCTTATAATGGAAATTCATTTCAATTTTTTCAGAAAATTACAAATTATATTCTAGCTTTTAGAAAGCATAGGGGTTTTCAACCCTACACATGTTAATTTCTGCTCCTTTTGAGTTTGAGTCTCGTATTTATTGAAATTTCTGTTCGTTTTGAGTTTCATTTATTTATTGATGCTGAAATGTGGGCGTTGTATGCTCGGTAGATTATTTGATTCTATTTTTGTTCATTTTTGGTTTAATGGAGTTCTTTACTTTTTTTTTAAAACATTATTCGGTGGAGTTTTTTTTTATTTATTATTATTAAATACGGTGGGTGCAGTGACGATGTTAAAACTATAATAGCCAAGGCTCAGGGTATTTTTTTCACAATTAAAAAAGTTTGGAAGAATAGGAAGCTAAGTCTTCAAACTAAGATTAAAATATTGGAAGCTATAGTGATGACAGTTGTCAAATATGACTCTGAAGCATAGGCGCTCCGAAAAGTGGATAAAGATTTGCTATATGTTTTCCACAGGAATTGCCTACGGATTGTTCTGTGTACCCGTCTGACTGACCGTATTTCAAATGGCAGGCTGTACGAAAAGTGTGGTTCAATCCCGCTTTCGAGGGCTATAATGAAAGAAAGGTTGAGGTGGCTAGAGCACGTTCTGCGGATAAAAGATGACAGAGTGCCGAAGATTGTGCTTTTTGGCCAACCGTCTCGGGCTAACGGAAAGCAGGTCGTCCGCGGTTGGGTTGGGAGGACGTCATAAAGAAAGATTTAAGGGTACTGTGACCTTCCTTGGAAGGTGTAAAGAGGGAGCTTTTGAATTGATTGGGATGGAGGAGTAGCGTGCGAAGCCGTGCTTACCTCAGGTGGCTTGGTGCTGCGATGAATTGTTAGTAGTAGTAGTAAAGCCACTGGTATATCCTATTCTAGGTATGTGAGCTGGTCCGCTATTTCTTTTTTATATTATTAAAAAATCTAAAAAATACTACTCAGCCCCAAACTACACCTTCGCAGTATAGTATCCCTGTATAACTTTAAACAATTATTGGTCTATCAAATTCCCCTGTTGGTACACCAGCCCCCCTCCCTCCGCAAATCATTTCCCCTAATATATGTAATCAAGATTTTTGAGTTAGTAATTTTGTTCAACGCAAGTGTAAGGTCCGGAACTTATTTAGTTAAGGATGACAACCCTACAGTTCTCTGTGCAAGGGTTGTAAGTTATGCCCTGGGGGTATATAAGGTTTTTATATAAAGGGTGGTCATATAAACCTCGGAAGTGGCTCATTGGATTGGTATTCAGAAGTTCTATTACCGTTTTTAAGAGTCAAAGTAATCAGAGGGCCGCTACTCCCCCCCGCCCAAACACACACACGTTGTATTTTCTCCAACTGTATCTGAAAGAAATTTTGAGCTTGTCATTTGTCAAAAAATAGTTCAAAGATCACATAATCGTTTTGAGGTTGACATAACCCCCCAGAATCTGGGGCAAGGATTGTAAGTTACGCCCCGGGGGCATATGAAGTTCTTATGGACGGAGTGGTTGTGTGAATTTTAGTAGAGGCTTATTTAATTAAAAATATATAGTTCGAGGTCCCTTTTAAGAGTCGAAAGTGATGTAGGGCAAATAGCCCCCCCTCCTGACACCCTCTTTTCTTCAATTGCATCCGATCGTCATTGATAGATAGCCATTTTGTTCACAATAGTCTATAAAGCATATAAAAATGTCTTTAGGGTGGACTCAACCCCCCAGAGCCCAGGGGCAAGGTTTGCAAGTTATGCTCCAAAGCGTATAAGATTTTTATGGAAAAGGTGTTTGTGTAATTCTTGGATTGGATGGAGCTAATTTGACTTGAAGTTGGAAGATCTAATACCCATTTTAAGAGTCAAAAGGGAATAGAGGGCAACCACCGTCCTCCCTAGAATATCATTCCCCAGAACAAATCCGATAAAAATTTTAGAGAGCTATTTTTTCAGTATTGTTGAAAGATCCAGTAATTAGACCCCGGCGCCGCGCCGATGAGGGAAGACCGGCGGCGGCGGGGAAAAAAACAGCACGCCGCCCCGCGCCGCCGGTAAGACACCGGCGGCGCGCCGCCGGTAAGATGTCGGCGGCGCGCCGCCGGCGCGATAAATGCTGACCGAAAACAATAAGGTTTTTATCAGTCTTTCTCAAATCACAGCTTCAATTTACAACATATTCGAGCCTATTCATGAGTTCAGAAATTCACAAGTCGCTGGCTGGAAACTGGTCTTCTTCGTTATTTATTAAGAGAAGTAGGAATCTGGTAGAAACGAAATGGCTGTGGCGTTTCAGAACCCTTGCATAATACGAGTAGTTGAAGTATCTATTAGCTATGTATTCTTAACATAAATAATTATCAAAATTAGTAGTTTTTTTCATCGAGCATTACTGCATATAATACTTGAAATACCGTATCACAAAATTCGTCAGTTATCTGGGTAAAAACTTTGAATATAATTTTGAACTTAGAAGCTTAATTTTTTCATAATGCCCTTTGCCTATATCTGTTTTGTCACCTTTAAAACAGTTGAAATGGGAGACTTTGATATTGATTGTTTTTTGTGTTTTTTTGCTGTTTTGGATTCCTAAAAAGCCTTATTGTATTAAAAACTTGTTTTTAATTACAATTTAAAAAAATGCATTTTAAAGTTTTTTTTGGCTTCTTTATAGAATATATGTTATGTAGGCTAAGGCTGAACTGCTGCTTTTTTATCGCTTTTGGCTGCTCTTTTGGATATTCTTCCTTTTTTCTTTTGGGGATTCATTCCAAATTATAAACTGATAAATACCTAATATCAGTCAAAGTATAAACTGTATCTAAAAGGAGTAAATTTATCAAATTGAAAAATACATGATGAACACTTCACATGAGAACACTTCAATTACAATGACACAAAAATACTTAATAGTTTATTGGCTATGAAGAAAAATTGAGTGCCAGCTATTTTCTTAAGTAAAAAATGAAAAGCTCATCCGTTTTAAGTGTAATTAAATGAAATAATATGCAGACTGAAGTAGCTCCAGGAAGATGTTGAAATGTTCATCCTTGTTCGTCAAGTTTAATCCAAGTAAAAGGCTTGGACGGATATCATCAGTTATTGAGTTTAAGCTTTCATGTCCAAGTAATCACAGGAATTACAAAAATTAAGAAAATTTCAACAACGAATGCCTTGGGGTCAGAATACTAAGACATCTCTTTGATCCTCACCCAGGCTAAAAACTTTTGCTATGGTTATTTCCATGGAAATCTCCAAAGAGTTTCTTTTTAAAACAGCTTTCAAGCGTAGTTAGGGGTATTTAGACTTTTGTGCTTTTCTTCAAAGCTTTGAAAAAAGTGTTATAATATTCTAAATGTTACATTTGTGAATATTTTTGGTCATCGTTTGTGGGGTGATCTATTTTTTTGAACCACTGTAGATACGTAATAGCATTGCAATATCTGGTAATCTGAGATCATAAGACTGTCAAAAACTCCTCCTTAAACTTCCCACATTTAAGGATTTTATTATGACCCGACCTTTTAATGTAACTTGGGCACTGGACCAAGGGCGCCATTGTCACTCAAGCGCAATGTTAGGTGGGGATGTTGATATCGCTTTCGTCACACCAATTCGTTTTAGTGTGAATCTGCCTGGTACTTATGGATGACTGTTTCAAAGTAAACCCGTTTCATCAATAGGAAAAAAACCGGATTGGACGCATATGTCCCTTTCCCTTTGGACGATAAAACCATGCAAGTGCTGTATCAAGTATAACTCTTGAAAATCTTGTTAATTTTGTCAACTTTCCAACTTTTTGGCATCCCTGCTTTCAATAAAAAAAAATCAAGGTGCTATAACATAAATATAATAACTCCCTATGCCCCCTATCTGGATGCCATCTTAATAGGATACCTTCTCTGCTTTAAATAAAAAAAAATTAAATTATTGGCACCCCTGCTTAAAAAAAAAATCGAGGTATTATCATTTAAATATGATAGCTCAATACCCCCCCCCTCTGGATACCACCTTGATAGAATGCCGTCTCTGCTTTAAATAAAAAAAAAATGAACTTTTTGGAGTATCAGCTTTCCATAAATAACATTTCGAGCTATTCTCATTTCAATATACTACTTCCCTGCCCCCCCCCCTCTGGATACCACCTTGATAGGATACCGTCTCAGCTTTCATTAGAAAAATAATTTACTGAATAATTAACAAGGTCCACTATATGGTTCAAACAAACACGCATTGGATGTATTGGAAAACTGAGTGATAGATTCGCCATGGCATTCCGTAAGATCCAAAGAATCGAAATAAAAGGGAGCACACACAAAAGCCAAATAAGGCCAGTAACCTATGAGAAATCGCAAAATACCCAAGACAATGAACAAGTTCTAATGGGGGGCCCTGGGTCTATCAAAATATTTCAAGGGTTTCCCAGGGAATTTGATATCATTTTCTTCTGTCTCCACTTTAAATGAAAAAATAATTATCTTTTTGGCGTCCCTGCTTTCAATAAAAAAAATAAGGTATTATCATTTAAAAATGATAGCCCCCTATCCCCCTCCCCTATAGGCAATAATTTACAATTTATTTATGAATCATATTTTTGGGGTAACTTCCGGTTCAATCTTTAATTCCCCAACCTTGTACATAGCTTAGTCTATAGCTAAATTTGTCTTAACCGAAGGCTTTTTTTTGGGGGGGGGGGGGGTAAAAATGTTCCAGAAAGAATATTGTATTTTCTATTATATGTTCAAGATTTGAGCATTAAAAATTAAGAAAATATTATCTGGAAACAACTATAAAAAAAATTCTGCAAACTTACAATTCAGCTGTAGAAGCAATCTGTCGGCTGTCATTCTCAAAATCCAACAAAAGGCTGAGGTTGTATTGCAGTGAATGCGTTCTATAATTCTATTCAACTTGAAGATAAAATTCTTGACTACGAGTGATGTAAGAAATAGCGATTGGGAAACTGCATTCGAAATGATTTAAAATCATTTCATAAAGACGATACTTTTTTTTTGTCAACATATGAAGAACTGTGTATATTGCAATATTTGCAATAGCATATTGCATCTGTCTGGTTTTTATGCAAAGTAACAAAAGAGAGGGAAATTAATGAAAAATAGAGCAGTGAAGAATTATGGTATACAAAGTAATATTTGGCAGGGAAACTCACTGGTGATAAATCACTAGGGGTGGCACCGTGATTGCGTGATTTTCAGGGATTCGGGGAACCAAATTTTTTTTCGGGGTGACGCATAGATTTTCGGGGAAATACCCGAAAATTCGGGGATAGTGCAAGCTCTGCTTGATTTCAAATCAGGAAAATTGAAATACTAAACCACACGAGAAGGAAAAGCTCTGACTTTGCGGTTGATGCAATAAAGAATTGCCGTAAAAAAAATTTAAAGTCGACCGAACGCCGCCGCCTCTGCTGGCGGCGGCGTGCCTGCGGCGCGCCGGCGGCGTTACGACACTTCGGCGGCGTTCGACCGGTCCTCTCGCCAGCGGCGTTCGGTCGATCCGCCGGCGCGGCGCCGGGTTCTAGTTGTATTGAACCTATGGTGACGCTATGACACCAGGTAGAGACTCACTTTGTTCGCGGTTAGAACACAAGCGATAATGAGAATAAATATATACAACCCTGTCGCGTAGTCGTGCCGTGAGCTTGCTTTGAAATCGGCTACATATTTTTTTTTTCTTAAAGCTGGCATATTGGCATTTCTGGCCACAAATTGTCTAAACAGGTCACAACTTTAAGAAAGAATTTAAATTGTTCTTAGGGTTGTTGTATCGAACCTGTCGTGACGCCATGACATCAAAAAGAGGAAGTAGTTATCAAGAGGACAAAGAGAATCAATGCGAAGGCATGTCCAAGAGGACAGGCCTTCCGTGCCGGGGCCTGACGTTTATGGTTTTTTTCACATTTTTTGATGTTTTACTACTAATACTACTACTAATAATAATAATAACTCACCGCAGCAACAAGCCGTCTGAGGCAAACACAGCTACTCACGCTCATCCTCCATCCCAATATATTCAAAGCCTCCCTCTTTACATCCTCCCAGGAAGTTTCCATTTCCTTTGAATCTTTCTTTATGACATCCTCCTATCGCAGACGAGGACGACCTGCTTTCCGTTTGCCCCTAGACGGTTGGCCGAAAAGGACAATCTTCGGCAATCTGTCATCCTTCATCCGCAGAACGAGCCCTAGCCATCTCAACCTTTCTTCATTATAGTCCTAGAAAGTGGGATTAAACCACATTTTTCGTTAAACCTACTGTTCGAAATACGGTTGGTCAGCCGGGTATCCAGAACAATCCGTAGACAATTTCTCTGGAAAACTTCTAGTGAATCTTTATCCACTTTTCGGAGCGCCCATGCTTCAGAGCCATATTTGACCAGTGTCATCACTGTACCTTTAAATATTCTAATCTTTTTTGTAGACTTATCTTCCCATTTTTCCAAACTGTTTTTTAAATGTGAAAAAACTCCCTGAGCCTTGGCTATTCTACTTTTAACATCTTCACTGCTCCCACCGGCTTTACTAATAATACTACCAAGGTAAATGAAGCTGCCCACTTGATCAATCTTTTCGTTGCCCAACGTCACCTTTTCAACTTCACTTATTCCTAGCCTTAGTGACTTAGTCTTCTTAACATTAATTTTCAAACCTATTCTAGCACCCTGAACTCGCAAAATCCCGATGTTTTATGCCCATTTTACTTTACTCCCAGAAAATTCTTCCCCCTACAAATAATTCCTTCTGCGGAAAATTCCCCATAGAAAATTCGCCACTGCTTGGAGTCTCCCTTGACCAGTCCCTTCTTGTTAAAAATTCACCTCGGACAATTCCCCCAGAAAAATTCTCTTTGCTCTCATCTGGTCCTTTTTTCTTAATTTAATTTCTGATCGCTTTTCAAATCATGCCGTGAATCCCCTCTAAATTTTCCCTCCATAGAACGTTCCCTCTCGATGAAGTTATGAATATTTCCCAATAGCAAATACTATATGTAAACAGTGGTCCAATTGACTAACGTAATGCCCCCCCCCTCGTGTAAAATTTCCATTCGAAAGTTTCCTCAGGAAATTTTTCTTACCATGGAAAATTATCCCCGTGGAAATCCACCCCCCCCCCTTGCAGAAAATTCTCTCAGAAAAATTTATGTTTGTCAGAAATACTATAGGCTTTCTAAACAAAGGGCAAATTATTACCTTACATCCCTTTCCTCGGGAGCTCAAAGAAGTATGTCATCCTCAGAGGCATAGTTATTGGACCTTTCACTATGCTGAATGAGTCAGCTATATAAAAATTTTGATCGAACGTTATTATGGAAAAAAGGCCTGGGAGGAGACTAGTTGCACTCCAATATTATCGCTTAAAAAGAGCCCTAGAACTTAATTTACTTTCAAATAACTTCTTTACCAATCTTATAAGACCATTGATTCGAAAAGATCACCCCTGAAAAAACAAAATCAAGCGCGCATCCGTGATCTTTCATCTGTCCAAAAATGGAAAATTCCATATTTTTGTATAGAGCAGCTGGAAATCTCTAAAATAGGTTTCTCTTATATACCGATTCCGGCGGTGTGATTTTCATTTAAATTGCTTGACTTTTTGGGGGTGTTTTCCCCCTTTTTTTCCAAAATCAAGTAAATTTTCTCAGGCTTGTAGCTGTTGATGGGTAATAATAGACTCAATGAATTTTATATATTTTGGAATCAACATAAAGACCCAACTTTTTTTATTTATTAATTGTGATAGAATTTCGATTTTTTTAGTTTCGGTGGGTCGAGTCGCTCCCTGCAATTGCTACCACGAAGTATTCGATATAAACGAAAAGAATATTGTATTCATTTTAATTTCAAATGTGTAAAATTATTTAAGGTTAAAGTAGTCTATCTAAGGTCTTAACATAGAAAAAACTCCTTAGAAAAGGGGAGAGGGAAGGGAAAACCCCGAAATACATGGCTAGGTATTTCGGAAAATTACATAACCAAATTCAGTACCTCCAATAACTTCACATCAGGGGTTTTAGCCATGTATCTAAAAGAGCATAATTTTGTATTTTTCCTGAGAAAAACATTAGCTGATAAATGTTTATTTGTTTGCCTGTTTAGACAATTAAAAAGTTTCAGTTCATTCAATGCACCCGGAGTAGTAACATCCCATGTGCAAGCGCTGTGTAAAATGTGATGTGAATTATATTGGTCATTCGTTTATCGATCTATTTGAAAATTATAAACATTACTGGATAGAGAACAATACGAACAATTATTTAATAAGTTGACAGAGAAGTGCCTAGTGAATTATCTTGGGCGTTCGTTTATAGATCTATTTGAAAATTATAAACATTATTGAATATGGTAAAGAAAAGTGGAAAGCGATCAAGACAAAGCGATTTGGACGAGTCTAGAGTATCCACGGACTTGACTGGTAGTGTTTCAAAGTTAGATAAAATCCTTGCAATAATCGAAGAAACTAAGAATAATATTTTGGAAATAAAAGGGAAATCAGTGACATTAACTCTGGTTTAGCGTCCCTAACGTCTCGTGTTGAAGATTTAGAATTAGCAAAAGTGACCCACGAAAATGAGTTATCCAGTATCAAGCAGGAAATATCGGAACTACGTAAACAAATAGCAAAGGAACCTGGTTTTGTTGAGTTAGCTACGAGAGTCCTTGTGGTAGAACACATGGATAGAAGAAGGAATATTATTCTATGGAACATTAAAGGTAAATCTAAGTCATAAGCTAAGGAGCATGTTAACGCCTTACTTTCCCAACATCTTGGGATTAATACCCAATTTGAACTACTTGAGTTTACGGATCGATTCATCAAAATCCAGCTCCAGGATGATAAGGACAAATTCTGTATTCTTCAGGGAAAAAGAACGGTGAAAACCCGTTCAGAAGAGTAGCCGGAAGTGAATCTCCCTATGTCTATATAACAGACGATGTGACAAAAGATGCTCGTGATATTCGTAATTCCCTCAAAATCAAACAGAAAGAATTGAGAGAAAAGGGAATTAGTGCTTGGATCCCCCCAGTCTTCCCACCTGTATTATGCTTGATTGAGAATGAGCAAAAAGTGAAGCTTAAGTGGTATAATGTCGTATAAGTCAGATGCATAAAAAATGTATCGGAAGTAGATTAAAGTGGCTATTTAGTATGTTTGTGTGGACTTATGATTGTAGTTAGTTTGTGATTTAGCTCAGGTATCCGTGATTAAATTGCGTTCGCCTTCGGGTGATGATAAGAATAATGGTTAAAGTGAGTATGATGTCAAGTAGTGTTTATGTATTATTTTTTTGTTCTTATTTTTTATTTTTGAAATTTTTGGTGCCTTTTATTTTTTTATTTTTTCTCCTTTTTTTTATGTAGGCTCAATGAGATGGGATGCGAAATTTTTGTTGAGTTTGTATTATGGATGAGTTAAGTATTGTAGAAATAACTGCTGGTAGGCTGGAGGAACTGGAAAAAAATCCTCTGGATATTAATATTTTTTTTATAGATTTTTGTCAAAATATAAATATTTGCAAGATTATTATAATGCACATAAAAATAAATTTTTTTTTTAAATTATATTCCACATTAAAATTAAAAATTAAAACGACTGTCATTTTGGACGTGTAGAGGATTAAATAGCAGCTTAAATTTTTTGCATGATTTTTTCTTAAAATGTCGTCAACAGTGGTGTTATGAATTTGTGAAACATTTCTTGATAAAAATAATAAATTTCAACATTATGAAAATTATAGGTTTTTTCATGCTAGTCGAAAACAGAATAAGAGAGGAGGAGTTGGTATTTTTATACGAGATGTTTTTGCATCTTCTTTACGTGATGAATTTATGGTTTTGAATGTTGAGATGCTATTTGAGAGTTATGTAGTAGAAGTGATTGATGTAAGAAATGTTTTTTTTGGTAATTGTAGTATATCGGCCACCATCGTCTAGTATTCAAAAGTTTTTAAGTCAATATGAGTTGTTGTTAGATGCCCTTACACAGCAACGACATCAATTTTATGTAAGGGGGGATTTTATTATTTATTTAATGCGATATAAGGTCTCTACATAGACTAAGTGATTAGAATTTTTTAATATTTAATTTTTACATGTTTTGTCATCTGCTTGTTTACTACCATCAAGAATCTGCAATAACCATGCACCTCTGATTGATAGCATTTTTACATCTGAAAATTGCCTTGATACCCATATTATTTTGAATGATACATCTGATCATTGTGTTGTTGTTTCTGACTTCTCTGGATCAGGAGTGGAACGTGAAAAGAGACTAAATAAAATTTATAACAGGATAATTAACCAGAAAAAGATAAATGATATGAAAGTAAAAATAGGAGATATAGTTTTGAATGATGTCCTAAATGTTGAAGACCCGAATCAGTCAATTGTTTTATTTTATATTAAATTTAACCAAATATTTGAGCAAGTATGTCCTATGGTATCAAGAAAGAGTGAGGATTTACCTTGTAAACCATGGGTTACTGAAAGCCTGTTAAAGAGTATAAAAGAAAAAAAAATAGATTGTATAAGGTGAAGATGCAGTACCCAAATGAAATTAATATTTAAAAATTTAAAAAACATATAAAAATCGGTTAACTCTTGTTCTCAGAGAAGCGGAAGCAAAATATTATCAAATGAATTTCGTAAATGTGATTCACCTCGGAAAACATGGAAAATAATAAATGAAAAAAAAAAATAATGTTAAAACAAGAAATATTCCATCTCAGATTACAAGTCATGAAGGAGTTAAGATGGAAAACATGGAAAATAATAAATGAAAAAAATAAATAATGTTAAAACAAGAAATATTCCATCTCACATTACAATTTATGAAAGAGTTAAGATAACTGATGAGAGAGGGATGGCGGAAGCATTTACTGACCATTTTAGAAAAGTTGGACATGGTCTGGTGGACCAAATTTCTGCTGGAACACATAATCATAGAAAATATTTACCAAATAAAGTAGATCAGACTATATTTATGTACCCTATCCGGTTCTCGGAATACCAAAAAGCCGTTACTAGTTTCAAAAATGGATTTTCGACAGGGTGTGATGGTATATCGACTTCTCTGTTTAAAGAATTAGCTGGTGTACTTTTTCAGCCGCTTTTATATATTTTTAATTCTTGTATAAAAAATGGATGTTTCCCAATTTGTCTTAAAGTTGCTAAAATTTTACCTTTGTTTAAAAAGGGTGATAAAGATAACCCAAATAATTATTGTCCTATTACTACAATATCGCCTGTTTCTAAAGTTTTTGAAAAGATAATAAAAAGTAGATTTGTTTCATTTCTGGCAAAGAATAAGTTTTTTTCTCCTAATCAGTTTGGTTTTTTGAGTGGTAGATCAACAGACCAAGCAGTAGCTGCCTTACGTCATTTCTTATCAGAGGCTATGGATGATAGTTATTTGCCGGCAACTTTTTTTTTTTACATGAAAAAGCTTTTGATACAATAGATCATGCAATTCTTTTTGATAAGTTGGAAAATATAGGAATCCGTGGAATAGCTCTGGATTTAATGAGATCCTATTTATCTGAAAGAAGTTTTAAAGTCCAAGTTTCTGAAGAATCATCTCATATTTTTCCGTTAGAAAGTATAGGAGTACCGCAGGGGTCCATATTGGGGCCGATACTTTTTTTGATATATTACAAATTGCATGCCTTCAGGTGATGAGTTACCAATATTGTTTGCGGATGATACAGCAATTAGTTTGAAGGCTGGCAACGAGGAGGACCTACGATTGTCCCTGGAGACGGTTGCTTTGAATGTAAATTCTTGGCTTCATGCTAACCGATTAATACCTAATTTAGAGAAGTCGGAATTTATGGTTTTTGGGAGTAGTTCGAAGTCAGTGAAGCGTGTGTCATTTCAAATTATTAATATTGGAGCTACCTCCATAAAAAGAGTAGATGAATTTGATATTTAGATATTTGTATTGATTCAACTCTGTCGTTTAAGGCGCATATAAGTAAAATTACATAAAAAATGTCCAGGAATATCGGTTGTTTGTGTAGATTAAAGTTTCTATTTCCATACCAAATCATGAGAAATTTATATTTTTCATTAATTGAATGTTATTTCCAGCATTGCCCGAGCGTTTGGATGTTGACTTTCCCTTCACATTTACGAGGACTCCAAATTGTTCAAATAAAAATCAATAAGAATCCTGGGCCATTTTTTAGCACACCCTTGGAAGACAGAAGATTTAATCTGAAATTAAAACATCTTTTCTATTTCTTGATATTCTTGGTTTAAAACAAATTTTTCACCTTAATCTGGGCATAAAATTTCTGAAAATCAAACATAAAGATAATTTTTTTCCATAGTATGAAACTTTTGGTTGAAAATAAACATTGCCATTTATGAAGAGCTAGAATTAAGTTTCTTTTTCCGTTTGTTAAAAATGAAATATCAAGACTAATTTTAAAATACCAACGTCATCAGATTGCGAATTAATGTAAGTTATTTGAATTAGTAAGTGAATCACCATCACTATATGTATATAAAAAGAAATTGAAAAAGATGGTCCTTTCAGCCTACAGTAGTGGGGATTGATTGTATTATTGATTTATTTATAAATTTCAAGTAAATCCCATCCCTATCTCCGTGAGTCGATAGTTAAGTTACGTTTTCTTCTTGTTATTTTTTTTCTTCTTTAAATTTATTTGAAAAATTGTTATGTTCTTATCAATTTTTCTTCTCTTTTTTGAAGCTATGTTAGCGGGAAATGTAATTACTCTTTTTTTTTTTATATAGGAGACATTACGAGATTCCTCTCTTCTCCTTTGTACAAAATTTATGTATGTGTTTTCGTTAAATAAAAGTCAAGTCAGGTCTCACTCTTTCAAATATGTAAAGAACTGTATTGCAAAGAATGATATAAGAAATAGAGATTGTAAACTATAGGTTATTTAGACTTGCAAAACGGAGTGGCGAGTCAACCATGCAATATTGAGGAATTCTCAACAAAAATGAACGGGAGGAAAGATCATTTTTAGAATTTCAAAAAGAAACCCCTACCGACGAGGTTGGATATAGCATGAGAGGGCGGAGGGGGGGGGGGAGAGGAAAATAGGGGAAGAGACAGACAGACGAGAAAAAAACAAGATAGTCGGTATTCTTATTAATTTTTTAAGAGCGATGTGGAACTGCTTCAGCTATTAGCTGGAGCTGCTTATGGAGGTGGAGGAAGAAAAGGAGAAGAGAGTGGTCCATTTGCTCTTGGGAGAATAGAATTTTCTGTCTCAGCAATAAATTACTTATTCTGAATTCTAGGTCAAAGAAGCTGAGGTGGCTTTAAAGTATATTGAAACTGAGATAGATAAGAAGAAATCTCAAATCATCACATAGGAAGGAGCAGTCGAAGTTATTGAAGAAAAAATTTCAACTCTAACGCAGGAAGAAGCAGAAATAGTTACTCGAGGTAATGATGGTGCCAAGGAATCAGATGAACTGAAAAATAGAATCGTTCATTTACAGGTATGGTTTAATATCAGTGGAGTATGGGCTACGGCCTGAAGGGCGAGAGTAAACTATTCAAAATAAAATGTTTATTAATATCTTGAGTACTATCTCGAAAATATTTTCTACTTATCTGTTGCTAATGTTGAAGTGAAGCTACTGTTTAGCCCTGGTTTTATTGAATCCGGTGCCTTCTTCAGAAAGGTATCTTGACAGCAATAGGTTAGGGTACCCATTTAGTCTCTCCCAGCAAAAGTCGAATGTGACGTCTAAAGAAGGAAAGGGTATATTAGATTTTAAGTCTTACTAACATTTGCTGAGACCAGACATCAGAATTCAGAAATTTTTTTCTCACTCAGATTTCAGATAGGGTTATAATCTCCGTAAGGCATACTTGGAAAATTAACTATTTTACCAAGTTTTGTTATGATCTGACAATATTCTTCTCATATTTCTTATTAATGATTTAGGGACCCCTCACCCAGTTGGGTTTAATCAGTTGGAAACTCCCAAAGGGCCAAACTCTGTCTCTAACTTCCTACCTAAGTTTGATTGAGATCGAGCAACTTTTTCTGATACCTTACAACTTTTCAGGAATCCCTTTTACCGCAGATTTTTAAATAGGCAATGATCTCAAAAAGTATAATTAGTTCAAGTAATTTTTCCTCCGGTTAAGTTTGACTGAGATTTGGTAACCCAGTCGCGTTAAATTCCTTGGGTCGCGTGGTTTTGACAACCTTCTCTTTTCATCGTCTGCGAATGCTGGATTAGGCTGTTATTACCAAATGCATAACTAGGACATTAAATCTTACTCTCCAACAAGTGTGGTTAAGACCCAATTATGCTTTCTAGTGGATGGCCTCATTGCAAGAATTTAGAAGTTCTCCTCTTCGTATCCCCAACAGTTGTTGGATTTGGCCTGGACAGTCCAAAAGTAGAGCTATGGCACTAGTTTTTGCTTCTTATCAAGTTTGGTTCAAATAGGACAATCACTTCTCTTAGATCTGATGGAAACGAAAATCCTTAACCTGCTTCCTCTTCCGTTTTCTCCTCCTTTCCTCTGAGGAGGGTCGAAGCTAGTCGTGTTTAATTACTTCTGGGACTGATCATTATATGCATTCAAAACATTTCAGAGAATTTTATAAAAATTAGCATTTTATAAATATTATTTAATATAATTTTCATATTGCAACAAGCTTGATAAGGCTTACCGTATTTTTGCAATATTAAATAAATAAAAAAAGCTGAATTTTTGGTTCCCAGATTGACTTTTCCAGATATGTTTCCAAAAATCTAGAAGAAATGCACAATTATTGACGTGATAGTTCAAGAAACTAAATTTGTGCGTAATCTACACGAGTCCGACATTAAATGATCTCCAAGAGGTTTGCTTTTTGAGTTACGAGAATTTCATTTTGCTTCTTGTTTATAATGTTTAATAGACTGAAAATTAATTCTAAAGTTAAATTCTGAGAAACTTTTTATCTCCGTCTCAAGATCCTTGTAAGCAGAATATATCAAAATTTCTTTTCTTACCGTTATTGAGTAATAGAGCCCTAATCACAGCTCAAAATTTTAACTACAAAAATAGTAGTGTTGCTTCACAACACCATTAGTGCTATCTAGTACAGTAATAATACGGAAAAAAAAAATGCCTTAACCAGGAAGAAATTGATAAAGTAATGCTTTCTTCAACATCCGGACCAGAAAAAATCGCTGAACAACATATTCAAAATCCCCACCCCTAACTCGTTGCCAAACTTGTTTTTTTCGTCGTTTTTGTTTATAAATTTTTCATTTTTTTGGAAAAAAATAAAATATCATGAAACTGGTGTTTGATATGTCTTTCTGTATCAGATTTAAAAAATGAAACGATATCTGATGTTAGTTTCTCTGAAGTGTCAAAAATAAATCAGAAATACTCTGTTTTTGAAAAAAAATGAACAAATTTTAACGTTTAAGGTAAAAAAAAAAGCGTTCGATAGAAGTTTCTAGATCAGTTTTGAGTTGACAAACTAGGTTTTCTGAGATACTCCAAGATCTTTTTACTACCCATCCCCCCCACCCTCCCCCAAAACCCATGCTCTTCGCTGTATTTTTATATAAAAATCATTTCACCTTAATAACAAAAAAAAACGACGGGGTAAAAATTATTTGTAATAAAACGTAAGAAAATTGCACATCTGATTCATCAAAGGAACAAAAATCACAGGGAAAGTTAAATCACAGGCTTAAATCTTATCCTCAGAAAATTCATCATCTGAACACATCGCGTTGTTGCACGAAACTCCTCTACATATTCGACAAGCTATGGTGCATTCCCGGCCGTTTTCTTGCAGGAGCATCTCTCACTGTTGCATCCCACAGCTCGGCCAGAACACATAACAGTCTTTAGAAGATGAGGAGGAGCAGCTGGGAGATCCGTCATTTTGGCTCTAAAACTTCGTTGCCTTGAAGATTCCATCCCCAGCTTAGGGGGGTCTACCGTGTTCCCTAGCCAAATCTGAACCTGACTGTAGGCTCGAAACGAATGATACTTCGCGTCCATCATAGTCGGAGGCAGCTCTTACGGGTGTACGAATGAGGTGGCAGTATTGACGTTCCTCTGGAAACCTTGGTTCCTGGCACTGTCAAGACTTGGCAGATCCTGACAGTTGTATAGTATCAGCAAAGCTTTCCCTCCAGCCGCAGCTATCTCATCATGAGATGCAGATTTTTTGGTAAACAGGGTACCGGCGTCTCTGAAACTCCAGCTGGATAACAATAGCTGAAGTGCTTTTCCTTTTCCGATGCCATAAATGTGTGATGTTTTGTCGCAACCCAGTATGGCGTGACAGAACGGCATCGTTCCGAGTCTACAGCCAGGTTCAGATTTGGCTAGGGAATACGGTTGACCCCCTAAGCTGGGTCTGGAATCTTCAAGGCAACGAAGTTAAAGAGCCAAAAATGACGGATCTCCCCGCTGCTCCTCCTCATATTAGATGTTACTATACGAGTAGCAGAAAAATTAGGAGTAGATAGGCTGTTCCTTTTTGGTATAGGTCTTTAAATTTAATTAATTTTCTCCAAAGACAAAAACTTGATTGCTAAGAAAGAAAAACCTCAACAAATTGGCTTGTAAACATTTTTTCTCCTTTGATCCAAAACAAAATCGGACCAAATATGTCCATATGCTGACATTGTTTTGCCGGATATCTGACTGTGAAAGTGAAATTCAAGCTTTCTAATTTCGTAAAGAGTGAGTCTAGCTTTATACCTACGCTAATTTAAAGCCGCTACGTTATAAGACACAAATTGAACATGTCAGAGAAAAAACTGAAAAGCACGTTTATATGTCAAGATCTTAGATATCAAAGATTCCATTTTCTAACTATTTCTACGAATGAGAAAAGGAGGTGAACAGAAAGGAAAGATTTAAAAGCAAATGAGATACTTTCAAAACGGATTAATTCAACTGATAGTTACTGTTTGTGCACGAGTCCCAGTTGTGCAAAAAAAGTCAAATAACGCCTTTTTAGTTACTGTAAGGAAATGTGTGATGTTCCGTGTAATCTTTAGGCTGTGTTACTAGCTTCTTTTTTTTCTTTTTTTTTCCTGATCTGGAATCTGAATTCTTTTCTTACGGATTTTAGAATCTGGATTCTTTTCTTAAGGAGTTTAAATTATTTATTATTTTATTAATGATTTTGGATTCTTTTCTTACGGATTTTGGAATCTGGATTCTTTTCTTACTGAGTGTGAAATCTGGATTCTTTTCTAACGGATTCTGGAATCTTTCAGCCGGAATTTTCTGAAGCCAAGGAGCAGCAGAGGGCAGCTAAAACTGAGTACAGCAAAGCCAAGGGGAATCTACATAGAAAAGACGCTGAAATTAAATCGCTTACAGATGAGATTCAACGTATCAGAGAGACGGATTTCTGTAGTATCATGAAAAAGAAGGAAGAGGATGAAAGAGAAATAATAGAATTAGAGGTAATTAATTTCTTGTCACTTTAGGTATTGTAATGCATTTTTAACATTAAAACATGATTTTACATCTATGCAATAAAAAATATTCAGAAATAAAGGTAATGACTGCGAGCGTCAAACTTAAAAAACTAGTAAGGCCAGGGAAAATTAACAAATGGCTTTCATGGGATAACCTAACTTGAGGGGTCTTCTTATGGATATCAGAAGCCGAAAAAAGCTCTTATTAAGAATTTTTCCTTTCCAAGGTACTTCCTCATTCAGAGTGAGCTATGTACAAACTTTAGTGAAGAAACCGTCTGTAGCCCACTTGGCCTTATCTCTAAAACAACGGATGTGTCTATATGTTAGGGTTATGAATTGCTTTAAGGCTATAGCTTTGAAAATATGTACAGTAACCTTAGTCACATCGGCTTATGAAAAGCTGAATTTCACAATATAATACAACAAGCATAAATTTCAATCTAAAAAATAGATTGTTGGAGGAATTCTCTCACTTATTTAGCCACTTTTGGTGCCTTTTCGAATATTTAAAAAGACATAGTCTTATTTATAAAATGAACATTTTTGGAAATAAAAAATATCTTCAGGTACAGTAAGAACGGTAAGAAGCTTTTTGCGGATTTAACTCAATACCTAATATTAGATTGATGCAGCTGGAAATTGTGCCGTAATATAAATGCTATTGCTGGTGCCTTATTTTGGTGACCTCTGGGTGTTCTTCAATTTCAACCACCCGAAAGCATTTTCTCCAAATGGATTTCAGCCTGAAAATAGTCATATAATATTTTTTAATGCATTGTGGATCGGTAACCTAAGCGATTGTTTGTATGGGGGGGGGGATTTATTTTTTTTTGTTGGGGGGGGGGGTAACAGGCGCCCTGCAGGTGGGGGTGCCAAAGGATATAGAGGTACACCTAATAGATCGAATAGACCGGGAGGAGGTGGTTTCTGCTATATTTTTGAGGGCAGAAAGCCTTAGTCAGTCATTGGTGAAGGCCGAAGGCCCAAGCTGCCGACAAAAGCATGTGAATGGAGGTTACATCAGACTATGTTTGTTAGGTCCAAAGGTTTAAATAATCTTTCGATCACTGCTTTTACTTACAATTTATTATTCATCACAGTTCTATGCCCAAATTGTACAGTCTACCCATAATTCATAAGGGTAGTAAAACTCTCAGGCCAACTTTTCCAGCAACATAGTCCCCTGATCAAAGTTTGTTACTAAAAATGTTACTAAAAATCTGTTGAAACGTTTTATTTCAACGGTTAATTAAAAAAAAGAACCGTCATGTGAAAGAAAAGATTTTAATAGAAATGGAACATAAAACACTTCTAACTTCAAAACAATTATAATAATACAAAACAAAAGTGGAAAACAAAAAAACCTTCAACATTTCCTAAATGAAAAAGTTTGCTAACTTTAATTTTTAAAATTTTTAAACTCAAAGTTCATCAGTAACTTTCACCAATAACGATTGGAATAGCTAGAGAATTTCACTAACCCTCGTTAGTAGCTATTTTGTGTTAGCAGACGTGCAATGGCTAGTAAAATTATTACTGGCGTTTTTTTTTGTTTTTTGGTTTAATAATACTTGTCGATGCCCTGGGGTCACGGGAGGCACAGAAGGATATAAGGTTTAAATTAAGCAAGGAAGTATGGAAATAGGGCTTAGTAGGTAGTAGTAGTGTATATTGTGTCATTTGTTGTCACAGATATCCATTTAAATGTGTTGATTACACCTCTGAGATATTTTAGATAATGATTAATCATCGAGAGACCTGTTTCTTTTGGACATTGGACATATATTTTATGATAGATTTTATTAAGCTATTTGAGGCATAGCTTTTTTGACTTTAATTGCAAGTTTAGTAGACAAATGGAAGGTATTCTTATGTGATAACTTATGGGGGGAACCCATAAGGACATTAGCTCATTTTCCAACACTGAGGTATTTGTAATACCTTCTCTTGAACGCGTGAAGGGCAGGATTTTCCGGCATTACCTCTGCCGGCAAGCTGTTCCATATGGCTACCGATCGTCGAACGAAACTAGTTTTCAGATATTCTTCGCGGGGAGTACCCTGATCAAGGTAGACCTGACGAGCTGTAATTCGGTGAGTTGATCGCAAAGGCTTTGCTCTGTCAGGAACGAGCTTCGATAGCTTCTCTGATGGAGGGTTATACATATACTTGAAGAAAACAGACATGAAAGCGACATCGAAGCGTTCCTAAATCAACTGTGGGGTTTTAGCTATCGTGTTACCAGAGGTTGCTCCACTAATTGCTTGATTTTGAATCCGTTTGAGTGGAGCGATGCAACTTTTTGCTGCACCAGCGAAGAGAGGATATGCATATTCCATGACAAGTCTGATGTACGAAATGATTAGTGGTAGAATAGACTCATCAGGCAGGAGACTTTTGCATCTTTGGGTAACTCCTAGCTTCTTGGAGG
>NC_142808.1:19849716-19923931 GCF_049724085.1 Artemia sp. Qi Xiang Cuo | reverse complement strand
GTTGGACTAAGACCCCAATTTTCCAACTCTTGCATTTCATGACAGAAATTCAAAATGAACTTCGAAAAATCAAGAGAATGTAACTGTGAGAAGGTAAAGCACAGCAAGTCACTACTGAAATATTCCAACTCTTGCATTTCACGATAGAAATTCAAAATGAAATTTGAAAAATTAAGACAATGTAACTGTGATATGAGTAGTTTTCGTGTGTGTGTATAAGTTTTCATGTGTGTGTGTGTGTAAGTTTTTGTGTAGTATGTGTAAGTATTTGTGTGTGTATGTAAGTTTTTGTATGTGTGTGTAAGTTTTTGTGTGTGTGTGTATGTAAGTTTTGTGTGTGTGTGTAATGATTTTTGTGTGTGTGTGTGTAAGTTTTTGTGTGTGATGTTGTGTATGTATGTTGTGTGTGTGTGTGTGTGTGTTTTTGTTTTTGTGTGTGTGTGTTTGTGTTTGTGTGTGTGTGTGTAAGTTTTTGTGTGTGTGTAAGATTTGTTGTGTGTGATGTAAGATATTTTAGTGTAGTTTGTGTGTGTAGTTCTTGTGTGTGTGTGTATGTGTGTGTGTAAGTTTTGTGTGTGTGTGTATAAGTTTTTGTTGTGTGTGCATGTAAGTTTTTGTGTGCATGTAAGTTTTTGTGTGTGTGGTGTAAGTTTTGTGTGTGCATGTAAGTTTTTGTGTGTATGTAAGTTTTGTGTGTGTGTGTAAGTTTTTGTGTGTGTGTGTAAGTTTGTGTGTGTGTGTTTCAGTTTTTGTGTGTGTGTAGTGTTTGTTTGTTTAAGTTTTTGTGTGTGTGTGTAGGTTTTTATGTGTGTGTATGTTTTTATGTGTGTGTAAGTTTTTGTGTGTGTAAGTTTTTGCGTTTTGGCGTAAGTTTTCTTGTGTGTTTGTAAGTTTTTGTGTGTGTGTGCTGTGTGTGTGTGATGTGTGTTGTGTGTGTGTGTAAGTTTGTGTGTGTGTGTGTGTGTGTGTGTGTGTGTGTGTGTAAGTTTTGTGTGTGTGTGTGTAAGTTTTTGTGTTTGTGTGTTTTTTTGTGTTTGTGTTTTTTTGTGTGTGTATGTGTGTTTTTGTTTGTGTGTGTAATTTGTGGCGTGTGTGTTTATGTTTTCGTGTGTGTGTGTGTGTGGATGTTTTGTGTGTGTGTGTGTGGTAGTTTTGTGTGTGTGTGTGTGTGTGTAATTGTTTTTGCGTTTGTGTGTTAGTTTTTTTGTGTTCATGTGTATTTTTTTGTGTGTGTGTGTGTGTGTGTGTGTGTGTTTAAGTGTTTGTGTGTATGTTTTAGTTTTGGCGTGTGTGTGTGTTAGTTTTCGTGTGTGTGTGTGTGTGTGTAAGTTTTGTGTGTGTGTGTGTGTGTGTGTAAGTTTTTGTGTGAATTTAAGTTTTTTTGTGAATGTAAGTTTTAGTTTGCATGTGTAAGTTTTTTTGTGTGTGTGTGTTTGTGTGTGTGTGTGTGTTTGTGTGTTTGTTTGTAAGTTTTTGTGTGTGTGTGTGTGTAAGTTTTCGTGTGTGTGTGTGTAAGTTTTTGTGTGAATGTGTAAGTTTTTGTGTGTGTGTAAGTTTTGGCGTGTGGGTGTGAGTTTTCGTGTGTGTGTGTGCGTTTGAGTTTTGGGTTTTTGTGTGTGTGTGTAAGTTTTTGTTTGTGTGTGTTTGTTTTTTTTTTTTGTTGATGTGTATTTTTTTGTTTGTGTGTTTGTGTGTGTCAGTTTTTGTGTGTGTGTATGTTTTGGCTTGATTTTGTGTTTGTTCGTGTGTTTGTGTGTGTATTCTTTTTTTGTGTGTATGTTTGTGTTTGTGTGTAATATTTTTAGTTATAGAAATTTTTTTTTTTATTTATAGTTATCGTTTGCATTTGTATTATTTTGTGTGTGTGTGTGTGTGTGTGTAATTTTTTTTGTTTTGATTTTGTTTCGTATTTGTTTTATTGTTCTAGTGTTTTTGTGTATGTTTTTTTTGTGTGTTTGTGTGTGTGTGAAAGCTTTTGTGCGTGTGTGTGTGTGTTTTTTGTGTGTTTATGTGTATGTGTTTTTTTGTTTTTGTTTTTTTGTTTTTTATTGTGTTTGTGTTTCTATTTTTGGTCGTGTGTGTGTGTGAGTTTTCGTTTGTGTGTGTGTGTGTAAGTTTTGTGTGTGTGTGTGTGTGTAAGTTTTTGTGTGCATGTAAGTTTTTGTGTGCATGTAAGTTTTCGTGTGCATGTGTAAGTTTTTGTGTGTGTGTGTGTTGCTGTTTGGGTGTGTTTCTTTGTAAGTTTTGGAGAGTGTTTGTATGTTTTTGAGTTTGTGTGTGAGTTTTTTTTTGTGTGTTTGTGTAAGTTTTTATGTGTGTGTAAGTTTTTTTGCGTGCGTTTAAGTTTTTATGTGTATGTAAGTTTTTGTGTGCATGTAAGTTTTTGCGTGTGGGTCTAAGTTTTTGTGTGTGTGTGTGTAAGTTTTTGTGTGTCTAAGCTTTTGTTTGTGGATGTAAGTTTTTTGTGTTTGTGTGTTATTTTGTGTGTGTGTGTGTGTGTGTAAGTTTTTGTGTGTAATTTTTTTTTGTGTGTGTGTGTATAAGTTTGTGTGTGTGTGTGTGTGTGTAAGTTTTTGTGTTTGTAAGTTTTGTGTGTGTGTGTGTAAGTTTTAGTGTGTGTGTTTGTGTAAGTTTTGTGTGTGTGTGTGTGTGTTTGTAAGTTTTTGTGTGTGTAAGTTTTTGTGTGCATGTATGGGGACCGGGGGAGGGCCTTTGGGGCCCTGGGAGGGCGTTTGGGGGTCCGGGGACCTTTGGGGGCCGGGGGAGTGCCTTTGGGAGCCCAGTGGACCTTTGGGAACCGGGGGGGAGCTTTGGGGGGGCGGGGGACCCTTGGGGGCCGGTTGGCCCGTTGGGAGCCCTGGCGACCTTTGCGGACCAGGGGAGGGCCTTGGGGGGTCTGAGGAGGGCGTTTGGGGGATAACATTTCGAAATTTGTACTTTTTAGCTTACTTTTTTTTTGCAGCGCATCCCCTGCGGCGGATCCAATGGTGCTTTCCTGCAGTGGCTCCCTGTGGCACATCCCCTGCGACGCTTTCCTGACCCGCGGTGCATCCCTGCGGCACATCCTGTGGCGCTTTCCTGGTCCACGGCGCATCCCGGCGGCGCTTCTCTGGTCCGGGGGACCTTTGGGGGCCGGGGAGGGCCTTTGGGGCACAGGGAGGGTCTTTGGGGCACAGGGAGGGCCTTTGGGGGTCCGGGGGGACAGTTGGGGGCCTGAGGGACATTTGGGGACCGGTGGAGGGCCTTTGGGACCCCGTTGGTCCTTTGGGAGCCCGATGGTCCTTTGGAGGGCCCGGGGATGGCCTTTGGAGGTCTGGGTGGGCCTTTGGGGGCGCCGGTGGCCCTTTGGGAGCTTGGGGGGCCTTTGAGGACCGAGGGCTTCCTTCGGGGTTGGGGTAGGAGGATTGGAACCCTTTGGGTTGGGTTAGAGGACCTCACAACACTGTTCAAATGAAACTTGTGTATTATAACGACCACAGAGTTTCAACATTAAATTCTCTTCTAAAATCTCTTCAAAAATCATCTTTTAAAATGTCTCTAACTGTTTCGCCGAAATAGTTCCATAACCTGTCTAAAACAGTTTCGCCCAAATAATCCCTAAACGTAATTCAGCGTGTTCCTTTTGGTTTTGGCATCTCTGCGCTAATGCACTTCAAATTAATAAGAAACCTGATTCCCGCGCTAAAACAATTCATCGCTAAGATGCTTCTTGGAGAATTGTTTCCATGGCCTTTGGCTATTAATATCCTTTGGAGTTCGACCAAAAGAGTTGTTTCCGAGGCAAAGACATTAATGACTTGGATCTATTCCTGGAGAATCGTTTCTATGCGAAAATTTTTAAAGTCTGACAGATGATGTCATTGGTTGATTGATCTGTCAAGAAAGGGGAATTAATTTGTTGTTTCTAAGGGGAAGTATTGATTCACGATAGGTGAATTGAGGTCAATATCACAGGTGTTCCAAGGTCGATGTTGTTGATGTTGTAAGTGCATGATCTCAGCGAATGTCAAGGTTGATGTTGCTGTTGTTGACACATTGGAAAAAGAGGTCAGTGACCCCATTAACAACGTGTTCTCCCTAATGACTCTATGCCCATATTTGGAGCCCCGTCAGTATTCTATGCCCATATATGGTGTAGGGTCACGAGTCGGACCCCCTCCTCTACTCCTGGAGGAAGTGGGTAGTTTTGTCAACCCCAAGGCATAATTATTTTAAGTGCTTCACCTTTTGACTATTTTGACATAACGACCATCTCAAAATTTTGATTGGCCAAATTTGGGGAAAAAAGGGTATGAAAGGGAGGGGGGCTTGGCAGGTACATAAGCAAGAATTTGGTTGGGGGGGGTACATCCTTTAAATCCCTTATTCTGCGAGAAGTATCAGAAAATTATGAGAAAAATCATGAGATTTCGGGGGGACCGGGCCCGGAGGCCCTCCCCCCTGCGTACGTTTCAGGGGCTTGATGCCTTCCAATTAAACTTGAGTCAGAAAAAGGGCACTAGAAATTATTATTTAAAATTTATTGAGCCCTCCAAAGTTTATAGCACCACCCCTTGCATTTGAAGCACCTCTGGGGGGGGAAATAATAAAAAAAATATTGAAGCTAAGGCCCCTTCACATTGAAAACGTAAGACTTTACGTTACGTTTAGTCCTAAGGTTGTTACGTTTCGTGTTACGGGTCTTAAGTTTATGTTCCTTCACATTGAAAATCTTCCCTTTACACTGCAACGTTAATTTTCAGTGCTACCCATGCAAAAAAAGTAGTTTTCCTTGTTGTGCAAGGAAGGGGGCTGCAATTTCCCTATTCAAGGTTTTTGACCGTCCTGATTTCAACGGTACACTTTTCATTTTGATCTGACGCCATTTTAGAGAAGTTTCAGACTTTTTTTTTTAAATCACCATAGACTTCTTTTCGAAATTAACTTTTACTTTTAAGAACAACGGAAATAGTAGTTGCCATTCCTGAATCAGTGTCAGATGGCATTTTTTTCATTAGGTATTTTTTTTCTAAACGCGTTTTTTAACTTCTGGTTACTATGGGCTGTAGTTCGCTCTTTAGTCATCCTTATGGTTATCCCAATCCAACGTTAAACTTCTGGAAGTGAACGCTGGCAAAGGGAAAGGACACTGCATGGCAGTTTCTAAATTTCTTACTGTTTTCTCTTTAGTTACAGTTTCATGGCAGGAATGTCATTTTACACATTTGTAATAACTTTATGTCAAAAAGTGTCTCTTTACCTTATTTTCCCCATCTCCCTTAGAATTAAGATACCTAATTATAGCTATTAGATTTTTGTTCAAAGAAAATCTAGAACCAGTTACTACGTTTCAAAACAAGGCCATAGAAATGTCAAAACAATTTTCTCATATTATGTTTTTACTCTGGTACTAGTGTTATTATTGTTTATTATTTATATAGGTGGAATATTTGTTTTTTTTAGACCAAATGGCCATTTTTTTCACATAATTTAATGCTTACTACAAAGAGAGAAAATAAGCTTTATTAAGTTGGTCTATAAAACTAAAAATAGACTGAATGATTAAATTAATTTTTTAATTGCCTTCATGATCTCCATCTGTCACTCTAACTTTGAAGTAGTAAGGCATGTATTGATTGAAACCCTACATTCAACCGTACATACACACCTACTAGATTATGGTCAAAAGTATAATAGATTAAAACCCTACATTCAGCCCTACATTCGAACCTACAAGAATATGGTTAAAAGTATAGTAGATTTGAACCATACAAGAAACTGGTTTTTTGTTATTGATAAGAATTGCACAATGAATGTATCGTTTGACTTAGACATTTTTTAGGAGTTAGTAAGAGCAGTGGTTGCTCAATATACGATTACTTGATTGGTGATTGGGATTTGAATAAAAGAAATGTCTTTCATTACAATTCATATTAGCAGGAGACTTAAATTCAAAGAGAATAGTTTATTTGAGAGGATATTAGTAGAGAAAAATGAGTGGTGCATTTACATTATTGGAGATTAATGATGGAACCGGTAGCAGTAATGATATACGAGTACCAAATGTTGCTGTGGAAATAACCGGAGGCTGTAGACTATGCCTTGAATGGGACGATATGTATGCTAGATACGTGATATCATTGAGCAAATTTAAGCAGGAGGAGCAACTATGTTTTGCTGGAAAAGTGAATATTCTCCATATAAATAAACTTCGGTCAGTATTAGATGTCCTATCGAAATATATTGATGAGAATAAAATGCATCAGTGAATATTATTATTGTAATTATGCTCAATAAAATTGTTTCTAAATCAAAGGTATTTTTCTTTCTATAGTAGACTAGCGTATATTTTTAGAGTAGAAAAAATTCTGGTTAGTCTGTAGTTGGTTGTGAGAGAGTTAGGACTCTAAAAATGGATAGATTTGAGAAAGAGCGAATCATGAGGAATCTAGTGCTTATGGAAAAACGTTTGATTCTAGATGGAAATTTTCTAGAGTGTCTATTCAAAGGGAGATATTTTTTCAGGGAATGCTTGTAGATATAATGAAAACTGATTCTCCATCATTAGACTATTGTATGAAGCTTCTACGTCGTGGTCCAAATGCATTTA
Organism: Artemia sp. Qi Xiang Cuo; assembly: GCF_049724085.1. Classification (NCBI taxonomy): domain Eukaryota; kingdom Metazoa; phylum Arthropoda; class Branchiopoda; order Anostraca; family Artemiidae; genus Artemia; species Artemia sp. Qi Xiang Cuo. The sequence goes on along the minus strand of NC_142808.1, from coordinate 19,917,342 downwards.
CACAATTTATTGATATATTGATCACGACATGGCAAAATGATATTATGGATATGCTTTTAAACGTTAGTTTCGAACTTTAGGACTTTTTTCATGATAAAGATAGCGCTCAATGATGATTTAGTCCTCTCTCTCTGTCCCCGACATTTTTTTGTTGTTGCGAGGTCGGTTTCAATGTGGCAGTGAGAGTATCAACACATAAAAAATGTTTTTTACATGTCCCTTATGTATGTCCACTCTAGTCAGCTGTTCATCATTTTATAGTTACACAATTATCGATGAGTATGATGAAAAGTGTAGATTATGCAACCCGTGCAAACTGCATAAAAGATATGCTGTACAAATTACAGATTGTAATTCCTGTCTTGAAAAGATGTGTGACTCTCATCCTAGAGGCTACATATGCTCCAATTGTCACTATGATAAATGTAATCAGTGGGAGAATACATATCCCGGTATGATTGGAAAGAATCCTATGCGCGATTTTAGTTTATTGCTACGAGATTGGTATCGTCGTGGTTTTAGATTTTTCTGGGAGGAGGATCCGGGTCAGCAATTCAGCTGTTGGAACAACAAAAAAATATGGTTTCTACGTCATCGTTGTGAAGAAAATGGGTATTATGATTATAAGCTCACTGATTTTTATTTGGCTGTGACGGAATGTGATTCGACACTTGAGGACATTGTTTGTGAAATTGCTTCAAATAAGCAAATTGAAACATGTGAATTCTATAGAATGAATGAGAATAGTATCATTGACTATACAAAGAGATATGACAAGAGTGAAGTTACACTCTACTGTAGAAAATGTGACCCTGACATTACAGTACATCAGGATCAGTACACTGTGAATTCAGATAATCTACCTGCATTAGTTGTTGTCGACAAATACCTATAACTAGTAGAAGATGAAATCTAAAGAATAGAATAGTCGTTTTATCATGTGAATGAATTTTTATCATTTATTGATAAACAATTTCACATACATTTTTAGAAATTTCTACTCTTAGGGCATTGAAATCAACACATAACAAGTTTGTAAGTATATTTTCACTAGAAAGTCGTTCAAACGAGATGAGTCGACCTAGACGTCGAAAAACTGCTTGTAGTAATAGCAATGACATCTGAAAATGAAAAAGAGTAGTGCGTGAAAGCCACATGTCTTGGTTGTTAGATTTTGTACTCTTCGTTAATTTTGAATAGGGGTTTTCCCACTACTTTCAATAAAGTTGCTGATGCATGGAACATAGAATTTGAATGAGAGGCCAAGAGGATCAAAAAAGTTAATATTCTTCGTTGTTTGAAAGATACATAGCCATTGGCCAGTCTTCAAATTCGATGAACTGCAATTAACAATGATTAAGGTATTGTTAACACTTGGAATTTTTTCAATGAAGTCCGAAGGTATGCAATAGGACTTGTAGTGGAGCATGTATGGATCCATACTAAATACGTTGATTATTTGGTTTGTGTTCATGGTGCTAGGTCTAGTATAAACACTGCCGTCGGGTGTGATTTCCCAATAGGTTTCAAATTGACTCAGTGATATTAGCGTGATACTCTCGGTCGAAGCATTGGCAAATGTACACTCTAAACGTACATTCCCTGTTCGTACTATGCGCATATCCGGAGTCCCCGACAAGTCCAAAACAATTACCCCATGATTTGTTTGCATATTTGGGTTGGTGTTTGTAAGGCCAAGAATTTGTCTTTGTTTGTTTGAATGTCTAAAGTGTCTGTTTTTCTCTGTTTATGTGGCTGATTCCATTTGTTTACATGTCTTGCTTGGTGTTTGCAAGTCCAAGTATCTGTCTTTGTTGGTTTGAATGTCAAAATTGTCTGTCTTTCTCTGTTTGTGTATCTGATTCTATTTGTTCGCATGTCTGGGTTGGTGTTTGTAAGGCCAAGAATTTGTATTTGTTTGTTTGAATGTCTAAAGTGTCTGTTTATGTGGCTGATTCTATCTGTTTACATGTCTTGCTTGGTGTTTGCAAGTCCAAGTATTTGTCTTTGTTGGTTGGTATGTTTATTAGTTTGAATATCGAAAGTGTCTGTCTTCCTCTGTTTGTGTGTCTGATTCTATTTGTATGCATGTCTGGGTTGGTGTTTGCAAGTCCAAGAATTGTCTTTGTTGGTTTGAATGTCTAAAGTGTCTTTCTTTATCTGTTTGTGTGTCTGATTCTATTTGTTTGCATGTCTGGGTTAGTGTTTGTAAGTCCAAGTATCTGTCATTGTTGGTTTGAATGTCTAAATTGTCTGTCTTTCTCTGTTTGTGTGTCTGATTCTATTTGTTTGCATGTCTGGATTGGTGTTTACAAGTCCAAGTATTTGTCTTTGTTGGTTTGAATGTCTAAAATGTCTGTCTTTCTCTGTTTGTGTGTCTGATTCTATTTGTTTGCATGTCTGGATTAGTGTTTGCAATTCCAAGTATCTGTCATTGTTGGTTTGAATGTCTAAATTGTCTGTCTTTCTCTGTTTGTGTGTCTGATTCTATTTGTTTGCATGTCTGGGTTGGTGTTTGCAAGTCCAAGAATTTGTCTTTGTTGGTTTGAATGTCTAAAGTTTCTGTCTGTATCTGTTTGTGTGTCTGATTCTATTTGTTTGCATGTTTGGATTGGTGTTTGCAAGTCCAAGTATTTGTCTTTGTTGGTTTGAATGTCTAAAATGTCTGTCTTTCTGTGTTTGTGTAACTGTAACTGTATTCACGTTAGGTTCATTTAGGTTCACTTAGCGTGGCTAGCCACGCTAAGTGAACCTAAATGAACCTAACGTGAATACAGTTACTTGAAAAAAAAGGTTGGTTTTGCAAACAAAGGCAAATACTTGGACATGCAAACACCAACCCAGACGAGCTTATAAATATAAACAGACCCACAAACATAGAAAGACATACACTTTAAACATTCAAACCAACAAAGACAAGTTCTTTGAGTTGCAAAAACCTACCCAGACATGCAAACAAATAGAATCAGGCACACAAACAGAGAAAGACAGACACTTTAAACATTCAAACCAACAAAGACAAATACTTGGACTTGCAAACACCAACCCAGACACGTAAACCATTAGAATCAGCCACATAAACGGAGAAAGACAGAAACATTAGACATTCAAACCAAGAAAGACAAATTCTTGGACTTGCAAACACCAACCCAGACATACAATCAAATAGAATCTGACACAAAAACCGAGAAAGACATACACTTTAGACATTCAAACCAGCAATGACAAATTCTTGGACTTGCAAACACCAACCCAGACATGCAAACAAATAGAATCAGACAACAACATAGAAAGACAGATACATCTGACTTTCATACCAACAAAAATAAATACTTGGACACGCAAACACCAATCCAGTCATGCATGCAAATAAAATCAGACACAAAAACAGAGAAAGACAGACAATTTCGACACTCAAACAAAAAAAGACAAATTCTTGGACTTGCAAACACCAACCCAAACATGCAAACAAATAGAATCAGACACACACACACAGAGAAAGACTGATACATTAGACAAACACCAACCCAGACTAGAGTTGCAAACACCAACCCAGACATGCAAACAAATAGAATCAGACAAACAAACAGAGAAAGACACACACTTTAGACATTCAAACCAACAAAGACAAATTCTTGGACGTGCAAACACGAACCCAAACATGCAAACAAATAGAATCAGACACACACAGAGAAAGACTGATACTTTAGACATTCAAACCAACAAATACAAATACTTGGACTTGCAAACACCTACCCAGACACGTAAACCAATAGAATCAGCCACATAAACGGAAAAAGACAGACACTTGAGAAATTCAAATCAAGAAACTCAAATTCTTGGACTTGCAAACACCAACCCAGACATGCAAACAAATAGAATCAGACACACAAACAGAGAAAGACACACACTTTAGACATTCAAACCAACAAAGACAAATTCTTGGACGTGCAAACACCAACCCAAACATGCAAACAAATAGAATCAGACACACACACAGAGAAAGACTGATACTTTAGACATTCAAACCAACAAAGAAAAATACTTGGACTTGCAAACACCAACCCAGACACGTAAACCAATAGAATCAGCCCCATAAACTGAGAAAGACAGACACTTTGTACATTCAAACCAAGAAAGACACATTCTTGGACTTGCAAGCACCAACCCAGACATACAATCAAATAGAACATTCAAACCAGCAATGACAAATTCTTGGACTTGCAAACACCAACCCAGACTTGCAAACAAGTAGAATCAGACACACAAACAGAGAAAGACAGATACATTAGACATTCAAATCAACGAAGACAAATTCTCGGACATGCAAACACCAATCCCGACATGCATACAAATAGAATCAGACACACAAACAGAGAAAGACAGACACTTTAGACATTCAAACCAACAAATACAAATACTTGGAGTTGCAAACACTAACCCAGACATGCAAACAAAAAGAATCAGACATGTAAACAGAGAAAGACAGACACTTTAGACATTCAAACCAACAAACACAAATTCTTGGACTTGCAAACACCAACCCAGACATGCAAACAAATAGAATCAGACACACACAAAGAAAAAGACAGACACTTTAGACATTCAAACCAACAAACACAAATACTTGGACTTGCAAACACCAACCCAGACATTCAAACAAATATAATCAGACACACAAACAGAGAAAGACAGACACTTTAGACATTCAAACCAACAAGACAAATTCTCGGACTTGCAAACACCAACCCAGAAATGCAAACAAATAGAATCAGACACACAAACAGAGAAAGACAGACAGTTAAGACATTCAAACCAACAAAGACAAATACTTGGACTTGCAAACACCAACCCAGACATGCAAACAAATAGAAACAGACACAAAAACATAGAAAAACAGACACTTTAGACATTCAAACCAACAAAGACAGATACTTGGACTTGCAAACACCAACCCAGACAAGCAAACAAATAAAATAAGACACACAAACAGAGAAAGACCGACACTCTAGACATTCAAACCAACAAAGACAAATTTTTGGACTTGCAAACACCAACTCAGACATGCAAACGAAAAGAATCAGACATGTAAACAGAGAAAGACAGACACTTTAGACATTCAAACCAACAAAGACAAATTCTTGGACTTGCAAACATCAGCCTAGACTTGCAAACAAATAAAATCAGACACTCAAACAGAGAAAGACAGACACTTTAAACATTCAAACCAACAAAGACAAATACTAGGACTTGCAAACACGAACCCGGACATGTAAACAAATAGAATCAGCCACATAAACGGAGAAAGACAGACACTTTAGGCATTCAAACAAACAAAGACAAATTCTTGGACTTGCAAACACCAGCCCAGACATGCAAAAAAATAGAATCAGACACACAAACAGATAAATACAGACACTTTAGAAATTCAAACCTAGAAAGACAAATACTTGGACTTGTAAACACCAACCCAGACATGCAAACAAATAGAATCAGACAAACAATCCAAGATAGACACACACTTTAGACTGTCAAACAAACAAAGACAAATTCTTGGAATTTAACACACTAACCCAGACATAAAAACAAATAGAATCAGACACACAAACAGAGACAGACACTTTAGACATTCATACCAACAAAGACAAATACCTGGACATGCAAACACCAACCCAGACATGCATACAAAAAAAATCAGACACATAAACAGAGAAAGACAGACACTTTAGACATTCAAACTAACAAAGACAAATTCTGGGACTTGCAAACACCGACCCAGACAAGCAAACAAATAGAATCAGACAAACAAACACGGAAAGACAGACACTTTGGACATTCAAACCAACAAAGACAAATACTTGGACTTGCAAACACCAATCCAAACATGCAAACAAATAGAATAGGATGAGAGTCACACACCTCTTCAAGACAAGAATTACAATCTTTAATTTGTACAGTATATCCTCTATGCAATTTATACGGGTTGCCTAATCTACACTTTTCATCATACTTATCAATCATTGTGCAATTCTCACATGATGACCAACTGCCCAGTGTGTACATACATAGGGGACATGTATGGAACATTTTTTCATGTGTTGACACTCTCACTGCCACAATGAAACTAAGTTAGCAACAACAAAAAATTGTCTGAGATAGAGAGAGAGGAGTGAATCATCCTTGAACACCATCTTTCTCATGAAAAAAATCCTAAACTTCTAAACTAATGTTTAAAAGCACATCCACAATATCATTTTGCCGTGTCGTGATCAATATATCAATAAATTGTGTAAATGCATTTGGACCACGATGTAGAAGCTTCATACAATAGTTTAATGATGGAGAATCAGTTTTCATTGTATTGTCAAACATTCCCCAAGAAAATCCCTCACTTTGAATAGACAACTCTAGAAAATCGTCATCTAGATTTAAACGTTTGTCTATAAGCACTAGATTGATGATGATTCGCTCTTTCTCAATTATATCTATTTTTTAGAGTCCTAACACTCTCACAACCAACTACAGACTAACCAGAATTTTTTCTACTCTAAAAATATACGGTAGTCTACTATAGAAAGAAAAATACCTTTGATTTAGAAACAATTTTATTGAGCATAATAACAATAATAATATTCACTGATGCATTTTGTTCTCATCAATATATTTCGATAAGACATCTAATGCTGACCGAAGTTTATTTATATGGAGGATATTCACTTTTCCAGCAAAACATAGTTGCTCCTCCTGCTTAAATTTGCTTAATGATATCACGTATCTAGCATACATATCGTCCCATTCAAGGCATAGTCTACATCCTCCGGTTATTTCCACAGCCACATTTGGTACTCGTATATCATTGCTGCTAACGGTTCCATCATTAATCTCCAATAATGTAAATGCAGCACTCATTTTTCTCTACTAATATCCTCTCAAGTAAACTATTCTCCTTAAATTCAATTCTCCGACTCATAAGATTTACAGTGAAGGTCAGCTCTTTTATTCAACTCCAATTACCACTCGGGTAATCGCATTTGTATCCATAACTGCTGTCTCTTATTAAAATATAAAAAATGTACTTCAAACGGTACATTCATTTTGCCATTCTTATCAATAACAAAAAACCAGTTTCTTGTATTGTTCATATCTATTATACTTTTGAGCATATTCTTGTAGGCGTGAATGTAGGGTTGAATGTAGGGTTTCAATCAATTACACTTTTGAGCATATTCTTGTAGGGTTGAATGTAGGGTTTCAATCAATACATGCCTTACTACTCTTTGAGTCATCTGGCACTTTATTCAGATGAGGTAACAGAGGTTGTAGATAGTACCACCCCGGATCATGCTGGTCATCACTGGGTTTATATTTTTTTCAATTGCTCGCTGTTCCTTCAGCTCTGTTTAATCTCTAGCCCCAGTCTTTTTTCTTTTATGAGTTCGATTTCGGCTTGTTGATGCATATATTTGTTGCCTACTAGAAGTTTGGGAACTTGGGATATATGTTTGATTGTTAATGAGAATTTCTTTATTAGGGGTAATAGAATCAACATCATTCACCTCATCATAGTTATATTGTTGGCTGTTAACTGCAGCATGTGAAAAATCTTGATCAGGGATTTGGCAAAAATACTTGTTGTATAGTCCAAGGGGTTCTCACTAGAGACACCCCCTGCACACTCTGAATAAATTTCCACTGATAAATTCTGATCTTGAAAAGTGTTCCCTGTTGTCTTACGGTTCCTTTCAATTATATGTTCAGAAAGTAAGTTCATTCTTTATACAGGCCTTTGGTCTTCAAGCTTTAAGCTTACACTGGCACCAGATCCACTTGTAGATCTCCCTTTTTTCTTTAGGTGGACATAGTGGTCTCTCAAGTTCTACCATCTTTTCATAAGCTCATTAACTAGAAAAAACAACAATTTTTACTAAATTTATAATTTTTAAACTTTAAACATACCCATTTTATCGCCCAATTTTTATTGCAACTGATTCGTAAGAAATATTGAGGAGATTTAGTTAATTTTTCTCCTCAATAGCAAGAACTCCATATAGCCCAGTAAAAATAGCGTTTGAGGTCAAACAAATTGCAACAAAAATTATTTTTTCACCAAAAAATGCAGAAAAATCAGGAGAACAACATACTAAAAGGCCACCAAAATCCACCGATGGGAAAAAGTTTGACAGAGGAAAAAAGAGGGGAAAGAGGGAAAATTCCGAATAAAATGCCAGGACCTCTGATTTTAGCACTGTAAATACCCAGTCATACGTAGTTCAAGTCGCAGAACTATAATTCTGCATCTGAATTATTATATCACACCACCGGGGGTATCTGATAGGGTTAGCGGGGGAAACAGGGGAAAATAAGGAAGACTCAGATTCGCTCGATTTCATCGCTGTAAAGACTATTTCTGATATTATTTGAGACGCAGAATCCAAATCTTCCTTCAGAATACTAGTTTTCCCTCATCGGAAAAAACTGGCAGAGGGTGAAAAGTAGGGAAATTGAATTCTCTTTCTTTTGTTTTTGGCTGCGGAGTTGCAAACACTAACCCAGACATGCAAACAAAAAGAATCAGACATGTAAACAGAGAAAGACAGACACTTTAGACACTTTTTTTTTCACATGTGTCCAGATCAGCTGAGCAACCCATCCATTCCATGACCTGTAGGACCTTCGCAGCTGACAATGTAGGAGGCAAGCTTTCTGGGCGGACGAAGGAGGTCGAAGAAGCCAGTTTTATGACAAACATGGTGTGACGCAAATCCTCAAGGTTGGTATCAGCTTTAGCCCGATAAACAAGCAGTGTGTGCTTTTCGCCTGCACTGATTATCTGATGATTTTCTGAGTTCTTCCGGCAATAAACCGCCGCATTTTTTCGGAATTCTTCATTGATCTTAGCCAATAAAAGTGACTTTGGATTTCCTACGCCGTAGAACCTAGAGGTCGTATCGCATCCCAAGAAAGCATGGATGGACAGTATGACCTCTGTGACTTCCCCAAGCTTGCTTTTTAGTTTCTCTTATGTTGTAGAGTTTGGATGTAATAGCTAATTAATTCTATAGAGCAACAAAAAAAGAATTTCTGGACCATAGAAAGTCAAGGATCACTTAGAAAAGAAGTAAAATTTTCTGTGCCTTAAATCAAATTTATTGAACCAAGTACTTTGGCTACACCCAATTACAAAACATTTGGTATTGTACTAACTGAATTAATATTATTTCTTTGCTACTACAATACTTCAATGCATGAATACTCAATAGACTGTACTGTATTTCCATTTGTTTATCAAAGTTGAGTGTCACTTAAAACCTTTCTCTATGATCCTAAATCTTTTTTCATTTGAGAGGATGTTGTGAAACTAGATCAAACTATCTATTTATATGTACCAAAGTACGTTAGATCCTAATCTAAATTTATTATTGCTTCAACCTCATAAAGAACATTTTAAATAATGAGTTAACTTACAAAACAAATCTCCTAAATATCATTTTAAATGATTAACTGTACCACAGCAGGTTTTATTTTAACCTCAAACCCAAATAGAATTGAAAAAAAAACTAGCAATTTATCAAAGCCTAGCCTAGTCTAGGCCTACAAATCAAGACAGTCTATACTTACTACTTTCTTTCCTACTGATGAAAAACTTGGCTCAGACTTTCCAAAGAATTTAGTTTAAATTGATTGTCCTTGAAAACGGTCGTTTGAGCTATATAATATTTTCTAGCTTCTACAAACTCAAATATTTTTTCATCTAAGTTCCATTTTGCTTAAACGTAAACGTACGAAGTTGAAATATTTTGAACTCCTTCCGTCAAAGCTCTAGCATCGAGTTTTGACTTACGGATACGTTAACGTAAGGTCTTACGGAGGGTTATGAGCCTTAAAGGCTTACGGAGCTGAGTGTGAAGGGGAGAACGGAAAGCCAAAATTCAATGTGAAGGAACCTATATAAGATTTATTCATTCATCTACGTTTACACCTGTTATCCTTATGTTTGTAATATGGTTAATTTTAATTTCTATTGGCTTGGGGCTTCGCTTATTCTTTAAGAGTAACTTCTGGTCTTTTTAAGTTTTAACAGTAATAGGAATTAATTTATGTGGGTCCTGAGTTCATAATGGCTCTTTACTTTTCTTAGAAAACTTCTTTTCATGCGTTTGGGTTTTGGTTTTGCCTCCATCTTTCACTGTAAAAGTCTAAAACGTACTGCGTCATTAGCGCAGCAGGTCCATCTGAATTTAGGCCCATCCAAAATGTTTATCGGCCGGGCTTGAGGAAAATGGGCGTGGGGGACGGGAGGGGGCAAGTTGCCCTTGGATCTATTTTGATTCTTAAAATGTGAACTTGAACTTTGAATTTCCAATCAAATGAGCCCTCTCTGAAGTTCAAACGAGCATCCATTCCATGAGACATATATGTCCCCAGGGCACAACTTACAACGACTTCCCACGGGCCCTGGGGAGTTGTGTTGACACCAGAGTTTTGTTATCTCACCTTTTAACTATTTTTAACAAAATAGCTATTTCAAAATTTTTACCTGAGGCATTTGGGAAAAAAGTGGCAGACGGGGGGGGGGTAGTTACCCTCCGATCTCTTTTGACTCTTAGAAAGTGAACAAGAAGGTTCACACAAATTAGCTCTCACTGAAGTATATACGAGCATCCCTTCCATAAGAACCATATATATCCCCAGGGCATAACTTGCAAAGCCTGCCCACGGGCCCTGGGGGGTTGTGTCGACACCACAGTTTTTGGTATCTATACTTTTCACTATTTTTAACAAAATGGCTATCTTACAGTTTTTATTTGATGCGTTCGGGGGAAAAGTTCGTGCAGGGGGGGGGGGCTAGCTGCCGTCCCATGCTTTTGACTCTTAAAAAGTGAATTACAACTTTCAATTTCCAATCAAATGAGCCCTCGAAGTTTATACGAGCATTCCTTCCATAAGAACCATATATGCCCGCAGGGTATAACTTACAAAGACTGCCTCCGGGCCCTGGGGGTTTGTGTCGACACGGGAGTTTTTGTTATCTGATATTTGGACTATTAAAAAAAATGGCTTCCTCAAAATTTTTATTGGATGGGTTTGGGGGAAAAGGGCGTGGGCTAGTTGCCCTTGGATCTCTTTAATTCTCAAAAAGTGAACTAGAACTTTTAATTTCCAGTCAAATGAGCCCTCTCTGAAGTTTATACGAACATAACTTCCACAAGAGCCATATGTGCCCCCAGGGCATAATTTACAACGCCTGCCCTGGCCCTGAGGGTTGTGTTAACTCCAGAGTTTTTTTTTATCTGACCTTTTAATTATTTTTAACAAAATATTTATCTCAAAATTTTTACCTGATGCATTTGGGAAAAAAGGGCGTGGGGGGATAGTTGCCCTCCGATTCCTTTTGACTCTTAAAAAGTGAGCAAGGACTATCACTTTCCAAACAAATTAGACGTCTCTGAAGTATATATGAGCATCCCTTCCACAAGAACCATATATACCCCCAGGGCATAACTTACAACGCCTGCCCCTGGGCACCGGGTTTTTTTTTGACACCAGATATTTTGTTATCTAGCCTTTTAACTATTTTAACAAAATGGATATCTCAAAATTTTTATTTGATGCATTTGGGGAAAAAGGGCGTAGAGGGGGGCCTTGTTGCCCTTCGATCTCTTTTGACTCCTAAAAAGTGAACTAGAACTTTCACTTTCCAAACAAATGAGCCCTCTCTGAAGTTTATACGAGCATCCCTCTCCATAAGAACCATATATACCCCCAGGGCATAACTTACTACATCTGCCCCCGGGCCCCTGGGGGTGTGTGTGTGTTGCAACAGGAAATTTTGCTATCTGACCCTTGAACTATTTTTAACATAATGGCTATCTCAAAATTGTTATCTGATGCATTTGGGGGAAAAGGGCGTAAGGGGGGGACTAGCTGCCCTCCGATCCTTTTGACTCTTAAAAAGTGAATTAAAACTTTGAATTTCCAATCAAATGAGCCCTCTATGAAGTTTATACGAGTATCCCTTCCATAACAACCATATTTGCTCTGACCTTTGCTCTGACCTGTGGAAGGTATACGAACATTAGACATAGGAGTTTTATTATCTGACCTTTTAATTATTTTTAACAAAATATTTATCTCAAAATTTTTACCTGATGCATTTGGGAAAAAAGGGCGTGGGGGGATAGTTGCCCTCCGATCTCTTTTGACTCTTAAAAAGTGAGCAAGAACAATCACTTTCCGAACAGCTTTGTCGACACCGGAGTTTCTATATTGTGAACTTTGAACTATTTTTAACAAAATTTATATCTCAAAATTTTTATCTGATGCATTTGAGGAAATATGGCGGGGGGGGGGGGGTGTGGCTACCCTCCGATGACTTTTGACTTATAAAAAGTGAACTAGAACTTTCAATTTCCTATCAAATGAGCACTCTTTGAAGTTTATATGAGCATTTCTTCATAAGAACCTTATATGCCCCCAGGGCGTAACTTATAGCGCCTGCCCCCGGGTCTGAACTTTGAACTATTTGTAACAAAATGTCGATCTAGAAATTTTTATCTAATGGATTTGAGGAAAAATGGCGGGGGGGGGGCGGGCTATCTGCCCTCCGTGACTTTTGACTTATAAAAAGTGAACTAGAACTTTTAATTTCCAATCCAATGAGCCCTCTCTGAAGTTTTTACGAGTATTTGTTCTATAAGAACCCTATTTGTCCCCAGGGCGTAACTTATAACGCCTGCCCCCGGGCCCTGGGACCTTGTGTTGACCCCGGAGTTTTTGTTATGTGGTCTTTGAACTATTTTTAACAAAGTGGCTACCTCAAAATTTTATCGGGTATATTTGGGGAAAAAGGGCGGGCAGGGGGGGGGCTAGTGGCCCGCTGATCACTTTTGACTCTTAAAAAGGGCACTAGAACTCTCTATTTTCAATCGAATGAGCCCCTTTTAAATTTTATACGACGAACCCTACCATATGAAGTGCCTCTTGGAAAAATATAAATAATAAAACATTGGGGCCGTATGGCCTTTACTATAGGCAACGCTATAGTGTTTCCTCTGATGAAGTACACAGTTCAAAATACATAAAGTTTTCAATAAAATGCAAATGATGCGATAGGTGATAGAAACTTCATAGTTAGGGGAGGGGGAACGGAGCAATGGCCAATTTCCTATTGTGTTATGTTTGTTCGTTCGAAGTGTGACTTGTATATTTAGTTCAGAATTTCATCGTTTTAAGGTTTTTTTTTGTTTCATCTATCTTACTATATATTATCTTCTTGGTTGATAGGATCATTTATTTGAATTCTTTTGTTTTGGATTTCATTTATTTATTGAAAATAATTTCTTTTCGTTTTGAGTTTGAACTATTATAGGATTTATTATACATAATCATCGGATTTCCAAGAAAAGTAAGTTAATTAAGCATGCTTTTCAGTCTTTCGATTTTCCCTGTAACACTTATCTTGGATGACATAACGTATTTGAATAACCATTGCTAATTATTCTGATTTTCATAAGTGAGAAGCTTTCCAGTCCTCGATTGAGTGTGAACTTTTTCTCTTACTCCCGGTACACTAATAAGCAAAAATCATAACACAGCAATATTTCAAAAAGCCAGAATTCCCTGAAAGCCTAAATGGGGTATGAGCAGGGAAAAGCTCTTTACTGAAGGCTCCTAATGGACATCACGGTACAACGCTCTTTGATATATTAGAGCGATTTTGGGATATGTCAGTTGCTAAGAAACTGCGATATATATATTTCTGAGAAGATGGAAATACATTAGGAAGGGAGAGAAGAGATCTCGGAGCTGAAAGAGTTACCATGGCACTTTTATAAAGGACATTTTAGTCTTTTCCTATTTAATGCTGGGATCAAAATGTCAATATAGAAAGCATTTGAGCTTCAAAGACTTTTTTATCAACGATTTTCGTTTAAACCCAAAAGAGCAAAAGAATCTATGTAACATTGTCATGATTTCTTTTCCTGGTCTTTAAGGAAATATTACGTGTCAAAAGAAGACTGTAGAAGGATGCTGTTATCCAAGCGTATAGGCTACCATGTTCTATGTTGTGTCTTTCAGAAGTGTTGCAATTAGTGTTAGCATAATTTGATATATACATCTATGTACTGACATATCGAAAGTTCTGTATTATCCAACACTAATTGTGATTACTGCTACTAATACTATTAACAACTCATCACTGCACCAAGTAGCTAACACAACCTTAGGCCAACACAACCACACACACTCCTCCTCCGTCCCAATCTATTCAAAGCCTCATTCTTTACAACTTCCAGGAATTTCTCCTTTCTCTTAAATCTTTCTTTATGACATCTTCCCACCCCAGCCCCAGACAACCTGCTTTCCGTTTAGCCCTAAACGGTTGGCCGAAAAGCACAATCTTTGGTAATATGTCATCCTTCATCTGCAAAACATGTCATAGCCATCTCAACCTTTCTCTCATTATAGAACTAGAAAGCGGGATATAACCACACTTCTCGTACAGCCTACTGTTTGAAATACGGTCACTCAGCCGGGTACCCAAATCAATCCGTAGGCAATTTCTCTAGAAAACATCAAGCAAATATTCATCTGTTTTTCTGAGCGCCTATGCTTCAGAACCATATTTGACCACTGTCATCACTGTAGCTTCCAATATTCTAATCTTAGTCTGCAGATTTATCTTCCTATTCTTCCAAATTTTTTCAACTGTGAAAAAACACCCCGAGCCTTGGCTACTCTACTTTTAACATCTTCACTGCTCGCACCTGTCTTTACTGTTAATGCTACCAAGGTAAGTGAAGCTGTCCACCTGATCAATCTCTTGATCTCCCAACGTCACCTTTTCATCTTCGCTTATTCCCAACCTTAGCGACTTAGTCTTCTTAACATTAGTTTCCAAATCTATTCTACCACCCTGAAATCACAAAACCTCCAAAAGTTCATTCCTTTTTCCTCACACTTTCATCTACGATGCATAGTTCATCAGCAGACAGGAAAGTTTTCCTCCCCATTTGATTCCTTGTTCTCCCATTGCCTTTGTTGTGCTCCTTAAGACAAAGTCCAACAAAATGATCCATATAAAGGGGGATAAAACACAACCCTGCTTAACTCCTGATTTAATACGAGACCACCTGCTAACCTCGCTTCCTACCTTAACCGTAGCAGTGTTATTCTCAGACTTAGTACTAATTCACTTTAATCCCTTTAATGTAACATTGATTACAACGCTAAAAATAACTAGGAGAATCGAGCTGAATTTAAAAGGTTCTAACAGGATTTTTAGATAGAAATTAATAATTGTCTGAATTACCTAACACATAAATTCTTGTTATTTTTTCTGGGGAATAACTTTAGATAATAATTTTTTGGTTGCAAAATTCCGTCAGTATAACAGTCATGACCGTGACCCTCCAGTTGCAAACTTTTTTGGTTTTAAACAAGCGGGGGCGTGGGGGGGTGTGTCAAAGCTGAGGATCCAGTTGGGAACGTCTTTAGTCATACGTGCAATTTTTTTTTTGAGGAAGTTTTAATATTTTCTCAAGTTTTGAACCAAGAACATCAATAAAAATTTGCGTTTAAGTTCCATCTTTATGTGTTTGTGACCCCTCTTAGAGAATGATCTGATAAATCTCATCCCCCTAAGATTTGAACTCTTTTAGTTATACATTTAAAAATCAAACACAAATAAGAAGAACTAATTGATAATGTAATATTTCGTGCATCCTATCAGTCCTGCAAACGGTAACTATTGTCTTTCATATTGATAAAAACCCGAACATAGACTAGAATAATGCCAAATCCAGAATAATCCAGTGTTAATAGAGAATATTGTGGGTTCTAGTTAACAATAAAACCTGACTGTAAACTTCGGTAAAAATTGAACCTCCATTTTCTTGCATATACATTGTCTTTCTTGATTCTTGTTTCCTCACTTTTGTCCTTATCAGTATTTACGGATTACGGGCAATCTATAACTATCGTATTTTTTCTGTTATTGTCATTTTTAAAGTGACGAAAAAACCTTTTGCAATAAAATATGTTTTCTTTTGTCTTTATTTTTCTGGATCTTTCAACAATCATCGGTAAAATATAATCGGTTTTATGTAGTATATCCCCACTCTCCTTTTGTAGAATTCTCTGTCGCTCTGTTGTCTATCTGTCGGTCTGTCTCTCTTTTGTTCTTTCTTTCTCTCTCAGAAACAGAATATTCAACAGAAATTGAACATTTCTTTATTTTCAGTGTTTATTGTTGATTATATGTATATTTCACTTAAATTTTTTGCTGAGTGAAACTCAGCTTTTCATTCAACCCTTGAGATACATTGTTCTTCTCTCTAAAAATTCCAGATTGTAAATAGAGAATGACTAAAGTTAATCGGTAAACTAGAAAAGGCAAAAATATGGTAGAATTGATTATATTAGGAATGCACAAGCAGCTGGCACCCATTAAAAGAATGAACCATAGCTCATATTATCCAAAAGTTTAAAGACATATTTTGAAAAAAAACTGTGTAATTAGAAAAAAATCATTTAAAGGCAACTAAGATATCTAGGACAAGAACAAACATATAAGGTGTCATAAAAGGGTCAAGGACCTTTTTGAGTTGATTTTGAACATAAAAACCAAGGAACAAAACTTAATGCGCATCCCCTTTGTAGAAAAAAAGCCCAAGACGCTGTAGTATTATTTACATTTATTTTACTATATCTAACCTTGCATTTTAAAATGCAACTATAAAATTTCTTGTACAGGGAGGCAGATAAATCACTTCACCATTTTAAACTGAAATATATTTTTTGTGGGATTTTGACTTTTTTTCAGAATTTTAAATTAAATGAGCGGAAATTCAATCATGAGTAAATTCGCAACCAAAGAAAGTAAATATAATCGAATTGTTTTAGGGTACTTGTGTATTAGCCAGTAGGCCTACACACTCGAGAAATGAAGTTAGGTCAATCATAATGAAATATACCATGAAAACACAAAATATATTATATGAAAATATAATACTTTAGTAACAAGATTGTGGAAAAAGACAGACAAGGAATTATGGAAAGGGGGGCGCCCAGAACGTATTATTTTGAAAACCTAACATAACCTAACCCAACCAAAATACAAACTCTATGCAATAAATACTTAATAAAATATACCTACATCGTAGATTTCAACTAAGTCTAAGCTAATTGTCTCCGAATACTGAGAGCTATAAATTGGTTATTGTCTGATTTTGCAAATACAAATTCTCGAGTGTGCACTGGTTCATACACAAGTACCATTTTTAGAATGGGCTCTCAACTATCGGAACAAGATGCTACATTTCCATGTTAGGTATTCTCCCATCAAGTCTTCAATATTCGACTTGGTGAACGGTCATCATGAACATTGTTTTGTTTGCAATTGGCAAAAAAAAACTAGAAAAAAACAGACACACCACAGCTGCCCATGCAAGAGAGCAATTTCCCCTATTCTGTATTGCTACTTTACACTTAGATACTAATATTAATTGTTAACACTATCCTCTAGTTTAGCTCTGTCTTATGTTCCTGCTACTCTTCATCAGAGGTGAATCCCGGTATTAAAGTAAGTACTTTTTTACGGGAAGCCCTGTTCTGACCCTGTTCTATCAGGATATGTTTCTATGAAAAATATTTTGCAACATAGAACACAGGGTTGTTCGTTATAAAATAAAGTTTTATTAAAAAAAACATTGTATTTAAAGAAAATTTGTATTTGGCTAGTAGTTTTTTTTTAAATCTTATAAATTTGCTTAGCATTTCAAAAGGCATTGGTTTTTATATTTATAAAATAAAAAATTTCGAAGGGTTAAACATGTATATGTTAGACACTAAGACTTGACGCAATTGTCTCATGTCACTGCAGCGATCAGGGTTGCCAACTTGCACACTTTTCGTGTGAAATGTACTTTTTTTTCATTACACCCTTTCACACCACGGACCGGATTTGCACTCTTTTTGCCCGTTATTTGTTCTTTGCACTCTTATTGGCATATTTTTATAAAATGATAATAGAAAAAATATTAAGCGAAATAAAAAATTAAACTATTTAAGTGCAAAAGATAGAGCAGCTAGCCGGTATGATCTATACCTGGGCCGGCCCCCAGGCGTCTTTCTCGTTTTTTCAGCCATTTACCAAGAAGTAGATCAAAGCATAGACAACCAGTGAGAACGTGGTAAATTCTCAAGTTTTACAGAAGAAAGTTGAAAGCTGTTGCGCACAACTGTTCTTTATTGAAATGGAAAAGTGAGTGTGAAACATTAAGTAAGGCGATGTAGAAGCAACAACCAAAATAAAACTTTTCAAAGTTTACTCTTAAATTGATAAAATTCTGCAAAGACTTTAGGCATGTGCACCATTTTAAAGCGTGAATGACCCATATCTTCTTGTGATAGCCTTTTTTTCTGAAATAAGCATCTTATCTTTCCAGCCAGGGGTCCAAGAATTTGCTTTGGATGGGACCCATACCATCAAAATGATATAAAAGGGCAAATTAGGAAATATGGGGTAGCCTAAAATTGTATTTTAGACTTTGGACACTTCTTGCCATCTTGGAAAGCAGTTGAGTTAGGTGAATGACACTTTCAGAAATGTTTCCAGGGCCAAAAATATTCGAGCCAATTGAAAACGACAATGAAAAATGGGGAAATATTGAGCAGTTCACATTTTTGACCTATGAATAAAGTGAACATACCACTCAATGCCTTTTCTTATGCTCTTTCTGAATATAATAATCAATTTTGGCGCAAATTCACTTCACCCCACCCAAATATACCAATTCAGGGTATATACTTGCACATTGGGGTGGGGATGGGGGTAAAGTTAAAACTTATCTCTATAGTCAGAATTGCATCCCGAATCCAAATTTAGAATTCATTTGCGTCAGAAATGAACTTTACAAGCCCCCCCCCCTAATGAGTAAATATCTACCCTAGGGGTTGGGAGTAAAGTGCATTTACGATAAAAGCTATTAGTATATTTGGAAAGAAAATAAGAAAAGGCATCGAGTGGTGTGTTCACTTTATTCATAGGTCAATAATATGAACTGCTCAATATTTACCAAAGTATGAGCTATATAGTGCCAAAAAGACAGGTATACTAAAAAATTATCCTTTTCTGTGGATACTATAAGTATACGGGCCTATCTTAGGTTTTATAAGATTTTTGAAGACTCAAAATTCTAGTTGGGGGAGGGGGCAAACTGTGGCCAGGTATTAAAATTATCCACATCCATTCTGCTTGTTGACTTTTAAGTAGGACTGAGTTTAAAACATCTTTGTCTTTGCCAAAGTTAGCTTATGGACAAAGCTTGGCAGAATTACTAAGTGCTTATATTCTCAATTTTAAGACAAGCTAATTGTAGAATAGGCTAATCACTCTTTTTAACATTCCTGAGAGCTTATACAGTAATCAGGTAATCTTGTACAAGAGTAATCTTGCACAAGGAGAAAAAAGGTGCCTAGTATTTCTGTCCAAGCCTTTTTCCTTTTTTGCATACTTATGTCAGCCTTGGTTTTTAACACTATTAAAAAACATGAAGTTTTTTCAACTGGAAGCAAGGAGCAATGCTAAAAATTAAAAGGAACAGAAGTCACTACGTTTTTGAAGAGGATCACCACCTCCCCAACACCTCGCTCTTTATGCTAAAGTTTTTTTGTACTTTTAAACAAGCTTCTTATTGTTTTACTTAAACAACTCTTGTGTTTCATGAGTTCTTTTAAAGAATTGGGACAGTATTCAAACTTTAGCGTAAAGAGTGAGGTGTTGAGGAGCAGGCAACCCCGTACGTTGTATTTTTTGTTCGGTTGAAGTTTTAATGTTGCTCCTTACTTTCAGTTGAGAAAATTTGTTTTTTTTTATTTAATTTCTGATCGTTTTTTAAAAACCTAGGAATACCTTTGCAAAATCTGATGGCGATTGCCTTTGACAATGCTAGTGTTAACCCTGGACTTCAAAAAGGTCTTGGTGTACTGTTAAAAGAATATATGCGAGATTTGCCTGTGCTAGGCTGCACCAGCTATTCCATTGCTCTCTGTTCTGCATATGCAGCTAAGAAGTTGCCGGATGGAATTTTTATTCGTGACGTAGTTGCATATGTGGCAAATAGCCCAAAAAGACAGGGTGAAATAAAGATCTTCAAAAATTTCTGTCATGTGGAAAACCATAAGCTTTTGCAGACTTCAAGTACACCATGGCTCACACTTGAAACTTCCACTGAACAGATCCTTGAGCAGTGGAACCCGCTCTTTTATTTTTTACCAACCATGGAGAAGGTGACTCCGTTGGAGACAGAGGAGACAAAGAAAAGGCTAATAAAATTCTTGCTTTTATGCGTGATTCATCTGTGAAAGTTACTCAGTATTTTTTTTCATTTGTCTTACAAAAGATCAATGCACTAAACAAAGAGTTTCAAGCTGAGGGAACACGGATTCACAGGCTTCTGGAATGTTCGTGACATGCGTTTCTGTTGCTCCTCAAGTGCTTTGTCAAAAAGGAAGAAATAAGGCGCGTACAAGATCGATTTAAAGTTCGATTGAGCCCAGCTCATTTTCTTCCACTTGGATTGTATAAAGTTGGGACCAAATGCACTATGTCTCACGAGAAATTGCAAAACACTGGCCTACTGAATGCTCAGCAGGATCACTGCATCAAAATGAACTGTCTGATTTTTTTTTTTGAATTGTTTTCACAAATGAGCAAACGAATTGACTACAATGACCTAACGTTGGAAAATCTCAGATGCTTAAGTCCAAATTTTGCCTTTTTTGGAGGTTTGGACACATTTGTGCCTCTTCTTGAACGGTTTCCGAATTTGATTGGTGACACTGAGCCACAACGTAATAAAATGCAAATAAAAATGCAATAAACATGCAATTTTGTGTGCTGTATTGAAGGATGATAAATCTGTTTTGTTTCTGCTTCCATTTTTTTTCGCCGTGCTAGGGTACGGTACTTGACTTGACTACAGTGAAGTCAGCTATAGTTCATGACTAGTTACTTGGACCTCTTATATTCCTTTCAAAATGTTTGGATAAAATGGAGATAAAACTTTAACCAAACATTGGATGCAGTCAACTATAGTTCAGTTAAAGATTTAAGCAATCAAAATAAACACCTGCAAATTTCAAGCAGAGTATTACCCTTTTAGCTAAAAAAAGAATGATAATCATTATCTAATGTATTATTTAGAGGTTGATTTCCTAACTTTATTTTAAATACAATTAAAAAATTTAAAGATAATATGTTTATCGATAAAATGATAACTGATAATTATGTGTAAATGGCGTAAGAATGGTGAGAACAGTGAAAGGGGCTGCGCGCGCTTTGCCAGCCGCGCGCGCAAGTTTTTTGACTTGCACACGCTTTTAACAACTTGCACTCTTTTTTGGCCTTGATTTGCACTCTTTTTTCACGTCGGCATGTGGTAACCCTGGCTGTGATCAGATCATTAAGAGATTGTTTTTAAGATTAATTGAAAAAGCTGAGTGAAAATGACATTTCTTATAGAAGAGTAAAGAGCGATAATAAACTTGAGACCATCAGAAATAAATTTTCTAATAATTCAAACTCAAGATCACCAGTAATAAACTATTAAAGAATAAATAAAACCCTAAGCGAACAGAAAGTAGAATATACGATCATAGCAAACATAGAGATAACAGGTAATAATATAGATGAATAAATAAATCTTTAAACAAGTAAAAATAAATTGAATACTTACGTCCCACTTGAAACAACCAAAACCTGACTTTTGGTGAAGATATTGTCTGCGTTTGTAACAGCACTAAAATTAAAAAAGCTCTTCTACAAATTTTGGCGAGAGTGTTGCACATGTAAGGTAATTATAGAAAAACTTTAAAACTACGGCGTTAATTTTGTATGAACGTTAAATTCTAGTGCACTTTATATGCCCCTAGGGCATAACTTACATCCCTTAACCTGAGGGCTGTGGGGGAGTGTTCTCCTCAAAAGCATAATTTCTATCTGAAAATCAACTACGCTGAACAAAACGGCTATCTCAAAATTTTGATTGGATGTGTTTCGGGAAATGGTGGGCGCGGAAGGGGTGTTAGATACCTTCCAATCAATTTCGACTATTAAAAAGGGCACTAGCCATTCCAATTTCCAATCGAATGAGCCCTTTACCAAGTTTCTACGACAACTTCTTCGATAAGAAGTGCCCTGGTCTAAAGGAAAAAAATAATAATAAATAATACATTTTTTAAACATTGGTCTTGTGTACCCCCAGGGTATGACTTAAAATCCCTGCCCTGAGGGTTTTGGGGGAGTTTCCTCCTCAAAAACTTTTCTATCTGGAAATCAACTACGCTGAACAAAATGACTATCTCAAAATTTTGATTGGAAGTGTTTGGGGAATTGGTGAGCGTGGAAGGGGTGTTAATTGCCTTCCAATTCCTTTCGACTATGAAAAAGGGCACAAGACACTCCAATTTCCAATCGAATTAGCCCTTTTAGAAGTTTCTATGACAACTCCTTCGATAAGAAGTTCCCTCGTATGGGGAAAAAAAAATACATTGTGCCAACATCGTTCTTTACTTAGGCAGCGCGATTGCGCTGCCTATGATTATTATTATTGTATCTTATACTTGGCTTCTATGTTTTCACTAATGCACTAGTTTTCTATGATCGTACAAACCTAGGAAAATATCATCGTTTGGTTTATTTGCAATAGTTTTATCAATATTCATTAGATAGACTGTGAGGCTGTAATTTTGTTTGCTTTGAGTTACAACTTCACTCTTTAGTTCCCTCAGAAAAACATTGTTTGTATTAATCTTTGCCCGTATTTAACTCAAATTTAACGTAGAAACAACACTACTTTGACCTTTTTTTTGGGGGGGGGAACAACTCTCATATACGGAATAATTTCTGTTCGTTTTAATGTTGCTCCGTACTTACAGTTGAAAATTTCTTCTTATTTTTGTTTAATCTAACTGAAACGTCCTTGCTTCGATGGTAAACTTCTTAGAAATCAAATAATTTTGAATACTGGTTGAACTTCATATTTTCTCTCCAGAAACTGAAGCAAAATTTCCGTATCTCTCATAAATTCTCGAAAAACAAAGATTCTGATTTTTCAAGAATTTTGGGATTTACGCTCTAATATAATTTAGACGTTTAAAGGCATGCAAAGTAAGCTAGAAAACATGCACTCTATTATATCAAAAATGAAATGCACACTAAGGAACTATTTCCATAGTTGTCATCGCGCATTGATTTCCTTGGTATCCTAGAAGTAACAATTTTTAAAACAAGAGTTTCAAGGTTTTCAAAACCTAAGCAAAATTTATATATTTCTCATAAGCTATGGCGAAATTATAACGCATAACCTGATTTCGAAACGCAGAAGTTTCGATCATTTTTAATAGGCCACTTGATAACACAACTTTGCACATTCATCGTCCAAATCATTCAAGTAGACTCCTGGGTCCTAATTACCTTTCTGGTAGCACTGACTGTCAACAAGGTAATGGCAACCGTTTTCTATGACTGTGAAGGAACTATCACAGGAGTCTATAATGTAAAAGTTTTGAGGAAATTGTGAGCAAAATAAGCTAAAAAGTGTTCAGGTATATTGGAATCCTCTTCCATCACTCCCCAACACATTCTTCACTCGTTATAAAACAAGGTCAAGAGAATTTCGCTGAGAATTACTGGCACATCCACTTTATAGCCTAGACCTAGTCCCATCTGACTTTTTTTCTTATACCGCAGCTTTTTCACTTGACAAATGGCACCAAAAGTGCCACCTTTAGCATCACTGGCACTTGCAGATGGTGGAAATTATAAACAGCGCATACATATGAGCAAAGCTTTTAAATGAAAAAGTCAAAATACCTATAATATATAGAGAAAACGATCAAAAATGGGGTTTTTAAGGCCAAATGAGAATTCTGAAAAAACACACAAAGCGAATATTTCGAGAGGAAAACCTCCTCTCTTCTTCAGGTCGAACAAAATAATACATACAAAGAAAATACCGAAGAAAGAAACAACAAAACAAACGTGGAAAGTCAAGGTAAAAAAAAACAAAAACCAATGAAAAAAAGATAAATATAATTCAATAAAAGCCAAAATTATAAGAATTAAAACCAAATACCTATAGTTAGGTATTTGGTTTTAATTCTTATAATTTTGGTACAATTTATAAAAAACTCATGTAGATTTCAGGAATAGCTTTTAAATGAGCTATTAAACGTCTCTCTACGATGGTTTGGTAGCCTGCTAGTCCTGTTAATGTTGCAGTAGCCTGTTGGGGAGCAAACGATTTATGAAACTTACTAAGGAGGCTGAGAGGGGGAGCACACGAAAGGAGTGACTTTAAACCTCAAATTAAGGCTTTTGGACCATGAATATTACACTGGCACTGTTTTATACTCTCAAGTGTTTCCTGCCAAGAAATGGCACCACAATTACCATTTTTAGTGCCGTATGGTACTTATAGATAATTGATAAGAATCACGTAGATATGAGCAATAGCTTTTAAATGAGCTATTAAATGTCACTCTACGAAGTTTTGGTAGCCCACTAGCCCCAGCTTTACCACTTGAGACTTGGCACCAAAAGTGTCATATTTAGTGCCATGTGGCACATGCAGATAGCGGAATGTACATGAACAATAGTTTTTGTATGAACTATTGAACACATCTGTACGACGTTCTGATAGCCCACTAGCCCCACCACTTGATAAATTGCACAAAAGTGCCACTTTTAGTGCCTTGTGGCATTTGCAGATGGTGGAATTTATAAATAACACATAGATTTGTTTTTGCAATAAACTTTTACTTTTAAGATTAACCGAAATGATACCATCCCTGAATCAGTGTCAGAGGGCAATTTTTTTCATTATGCAGTTTTGTTCAAAACATGTTTCCAACTTTTGGTCGCTATGAGCTGTGGTTTGCTCTTTTTCTAGGTTGCAGCCACTGCAGCAACCATGATAGCGAATTAAGCAAAGTCAATATGCTCATTGTGCACTGCAGAAGTATTTACATTCCTGGATCTTCAGTTCTTTTCAGCATTTGAAACTGCGACTGAAATATTTAGTGATGTTTTTCAATTTGAACACGTTCACAGGTCCAAGGCACAATGTCAAATAAAAGTGTCGCTGAACACGAAGCTAGCCCTCGTCTTTTTGAGTAAAAATTGATGGCTCTCTTTGTTATTGCATGTTCTCTGCTCTAGGGAAAGGAGTGTTCTCCCTTGATAAGGCTAAAAATTTTATTTGTCATTCCTATCTCTTTTATCAATTTTAGTGCGGCACACGTCAGGGTTTTGGCTAATTTAGTGAACAAAGCATCTATTCGTGGAACAAAGCCAAAATGTACTAAAACATATGTCAATAGTCCGTGTAACATTGGTTTAACACCTGATGGGCGGGATTCAAGACGTAACTCACTGCTACACTGCCTGATCATAGATTCCACCGTTTGGAGTTCGCTAGTTTTATCCCCGAATGAATCTGGAAATCGGACTTACCTCATTTCTACATTGCGTCAGAACCTAGTCAATTATTGCTCCAGGTCAGTCTGCAGCTTTGACTTAGCTTATGTTTGTACTGAAATTTAGAATCTTTGTATGAGGAATGTTACAAGGTGTAACATTCCCTAACTTTCTTCAAAAAACTGATGATGGAGCTTCTAACGGGCACAGTAAGTGAAAGGGGCACAGGAGAGACCAAGGTCCCTGTTTTTATTTCAATCATTCATTCCTAAAGTAAGTGGATTATTCGATCCTTAAAATGATCCCACACGTCGACCTTTTCTACTGAAATGTGTAGGTAAAACGTAGCACGTATTTATACGAGAAACCATTGTCCTTGAGGTTATGCCCTCAAACAAAATATAACAGTAGAGCTATTTGTCTTTTGTTCACTTACTGTCCTTTCATAGGACACTATAATTTTCAAATACAGGTCGAGGTCCGTCCTAACCTTAGAGGAACATCTGCTCTATACAAAGTGGCCAGGGAAACAAACACAACTTTCAAGATTCATACAGTTTGTGGTGCGACTCGGCTCAATAGTAACTGAAAGACTAAAAAATAAAATTTTAATATTAATAGATACATCAAAAGAATCAAATTATTAAGATGGTTCCATATATATAAATTCATCAAGTTTCGGTTTACCCGTCAAAAGTTACGAGCCTGAGAAAATTTTCCGCATTTTTATAAAGGGGAGAAAACCCCCTAAAGGTCAAGGAATCTTAATGAAAATCACATCATCAGATTCAGCGTATCAGAGAACACTGCTGTAGAGGTTGCAAGCTCCTACATGCAAAAATGTGAGATTTTGTATTTCTTGCCAGAAGAAAGACCACGGATGAGTGTTTATTTTTACTTTTGATTTTTTTTTTCCAGGGTTGATAGCATCAAAATAATAGTCCTACAAGATCAGGAGAGGGTGCATTTGAACAGAAATTGAAAGTTCTAGTAGCCTCTTTAAGAGACCAATTGTAGGGCAACTATCCCCCCTCCCGCAGCCCTTTTCCCCAAAGCTATTCGATCAAAACTTTGAGGTAGTCATTTTGCTCGTGAGGAGATGCCTCTAAGCTATGAAATATGAACATTGTTTACGAATAGTATTTGTTATTAGTAAGTATATAGACATTTTTCGGGGGGGGGGGGATTTTGTGCTTGGGGTGGGTTTTCCTAGCTAGAGTTCTCCGTGAGAGGGAAAATTTCTGGGGGGAGGGTGAAATTTTTATGAGAAATTTTACAGTGGGGGGATCTGACAGAATGCCTATACGAATTATTTTTTATTTGCCTTACTTGCTCTTTGCTGACTAAATTTTATGTGTGGAGATGTTCTGCGGAAATTATCAGGGGGGCTGTTTTCAACGTGTTTGGATTTCTGCGAAAAAATTCCACGGAAGGAGGGGATTTCTGGAGTGATCGAGATAACGATTAGAAATTAAGGTCTTTTTCAAATGAACGTATGCTAAGAAGAATTTTCAGGCTGAATCGTCCGCAAGAAATTGTGCGGGGGATTTTCAGCAAGGGTGGAACTGTCCGGAAGGAATTTTATGGGGGGGGGGGGTGTATTTTACCTGGGAAGAAATTTTCACGGAGGAGTGCCTCGTGACGGGAGGGGGATTTTTCAATGAGGGTGAGCCATATTTACTGGCATTATTTGAAAAACGATCGAGAATTAATTATATAAGAAAAAACTTTTTTTTAACTGAAAGTAAGGAGCAGCATTAAAAATCAAGACGAAATGAAATTGCTCCGTATATGACGAGGTTGCCCCGCTCCTGAATACCTTGCTCGTTGCGCTAAAGTTTTACTGTTTGTCCTAATTTTTAAGGACGGCTCCTAAAAAAACCAGGACCGTTTAATCGGAATAGGAAGCTTTTTTTTTATAAGTGCTAAATGCTTTAGCGTATAGATCACGGTAATGAGGGGGGGGGCAGCCCCTTCATATACGGAATAATTTATGTCTGTTTTCAGTTTTAATGTTGCTCCTTACTTTCATTTACAAAAACTTGTTATTTAAATTTAATAACACATTGGAGACACATCGCTCTTTACCTAGTCAATGGTTCTACGTTAACTCTCATACAAAAAAAGAACCTGTGTGTTTGTTTCTAAGAATAATCTTTCATAATCCAAGAGAAAGTGTTTTTCCCCTTGGCTTGTGTGTTCAGCTGGAAGATCCTCTTGTTTTCCATGCGATTTCCAGCAGATGACTGGCTTTTGTTTTCTACTTGGGTTTCAAAGCAGCGATAGAAGGTTTTAAAAGGTGAAATAACCTATTGGAAAGCATTGTACCGCTGGCTTTCTAAAATATCTGAGATTAAATACCAGAATATCATGAAACGAAACCATTATACGTTTCGCAGGAATTTATTTTGCATGGGATGACAAGGTCAAAACTTTAAAAGCAGAAAAGTTATGCAATAAAAAATGGAACTATTGTTATGGTTGTATGAAATTTAACAGGTCAAGGCGAGCAAGCATGTAGGCTACACAACATATTTGCCCGACGGATATAAAAACTTAAACAGGCTTGTAAAGTTTTAAGTACGGTTGTATATATCTCATCAATTATTGTCCCACTCATTTTATCACTTAAATTTTCAGCATATCCCTCACCTCACACATTTCGATTTTTTTTTCTTACAAAATATCATACGCCGCAAATTGGACATGAAAATGTGGTAACTGTAACAAGAGCTTATTTTAAGACTATGGTTAGCATCTGTGTCTATCTGGCTATAATTCAAACAAATATTACACAGAACCTTTGAATTTGGGTGGAGAAAACTTTCCCAAACCAAAAGGTGTTTTCCCCTAGCTTAAGGTTCCATTTAGATGACTAGCCTCTCTTCAGCTATTGTAGGTATTTTACCAATGTGTTAATGATTACAAAAATAGCTGTTCCGTTTACATCCAAAGCCTTTTGAGGATGATTTCACTGTGGCATTCTATTTCTATTTCACATCATTTTAATTCTTAAGTTTGTTTCCATAATTACAAATTATAATTATGCTAAACCTGAATAAAAGCAACTATTATTTCTAAATAAGTGTTAATGGGAAAATATTCCTCATCAGACAGTTTGTTAGAAAACATTTTTTAGACTTAAAAGCTAAGGCTCATTTTTATATCTGTTATATATATATATATATATATATATATATATATATATATATATATATATATATATATATATATATATATATATATATATATATATATATATATATATATATATATATATATATATATATATATATATATATATATATAATAAAGCAACACATGGCCTCAAAATTGGCGCTTTTTCGTGAGGGGAGAAGGATAAGAAACATAAGAAGCTTCATTTGCACTATGTAGATCATAGTTTTTGTTTCGAGCAGTATACTTTTAGTTGTCACAACATCAACAAAAGAACGAAACAAAATCATCATATTGCTCAAGATTGCTGAAAAACTAATGAAAGTAGACTGTCTATTTAATATATAGTGATATTTCTTCACGGAACTCTCTGCAATTTAGGATTTATTAACATTACAAAAGAAAAAACTTTTAAATGTATTTTGCTTTCAGTAAAGTGCAAATGACGCTTTGGTCTTCAGAAAGCTTAGGGGGCGTCGGTCTTTCTCCGGTTTGTGGTAATTTCTGTTCTTTTTAAGTTTGACTTCATTATTCATTGTAACTTCTGTTCCTTTTAAGTCACATTCATTCATTTAAAGTACTTCTATTCGTTTTAAGTTTGGATTATAATTTTAATCTGCTTCAGATAGTTTGTGGTTTAATGCAGCTCTTAGTTTTCTGTGAGACACTTCTTTTTTTGAATTTTTTTTTTTTTAATAGCTTTTGTTCGTTGTTAACTGACAATGCTTTCACTGGTTAACAAACAGGAATATTCGAAAAGCTTTTTTTTACTTTTTTATCTGCATAAGGATTAAGATTTTGCATGCCATTTTCTTTTTGACAAAATTGCGCATGAACATTTTATAATAGTTGGAATATAGAACTTTTGATGGATGTGTAGGGGGATTAATATCTAATTAATTGGATTAAAAATGTGCATATTTTTCGGCCTTTTGTAGGGCTAAGGCCCCAATGACCCTGATCATGTTGGGCCATTGAATATAGACCAATTTTGATCAACAGTTTCCTTATTAGTATCTTAACGTATTATACTTTGTTTCAACTGTTTGTTTGCTCAAATAAATGTATTTTGGACTCACCTACTAAAAATAACTCTGGATTGTTGTCTAAAAATTAAAAAAAATAGACGTCAGGTCAATGCAGTCAATGCAGTTTGTTTCCAGTAGAGATTACCTTGGTCTGAAACTTTGATTGAGTTGTACTTGTGACTGGAAATTTCTTAGCATACAAATAAAAAAAGTAATTACACTGATAATCATTACAAACACATTATTCTTCAAGGCTTTATTGTCCTTGATAAGCTCCCGATGGTCTTTCCAAGGGGAGGATTTTTGTTTTTAAATAAAAATTTAAAATCTAGTTGATTTCTCTGTCCAATACTCCCTCAACATACCCCTTAATATATCCTGAATTCTTCAAGTTGATGTCCTTAGCCGTTTTTAAAGTACTCCCTATGCACCTTTTTGATACACAACATGATATAGTTAAATTCCCGTTCACCATACGTTGAAAGTTACAAATAGATAACTTGAAACTTTCTACAACATACATGGGATACTGTAGATAAAGCTTTTTGACCACCAGGATGCATGCAGCGTCTTTTGATTAAATTCAGTTTCCACCTCGATATTTCTTGTAGGTTTCAACCTAATGCCCTTTTCCGTTCCTGTAATGTTGAAGATACGCCCTTTCGACCACCTGAATATGTATAATGTCTTTAGTTTAACATAGCCCTCATTATTCTCCGAGAGTTTGGAAAAAATACTCTTTGCCATTTCTGATTAATTTCAAGTACACCCTTTTGACTTCATGGTTGCACATATTGTCCTTTGGTTTGTTTAAAATGTCCTTCAACATTCCCTGAATTTTTCAATTAGATGGCCTTATCTTTTCTTGGGATATTCCAGATAGGCTACACAATTTTGACAACCAACATGTACATAGTGTCTTTTGAAACAGATAAGTGTCCCCCTCAATATCCATTGAAAGTTTCAAATAAATACCCTTAACTGTTCCTGAGACATTACAAACATCTTCTTTTGACTGCCTTCATGCATATAGTCTCTTTTGACTTAGTCAAAAGACAGTCAAAGACGACATCCACCTCAACATTCGCTGAAAGTTTTGCCTTAGTACCCTTATGGATTTTGGAGACCCTGGATCAAATGTGCTCCCTTTCTCAATAATAAACCCTATATGTAAACATTGAAAAAACTTGCACAGTTAACAGGCCTCGTTCCAGGAGCTGTAAAGGGAATATCATCGCAAAAAAGTAGGTATTGAACCTTTCCCCTATTTTTAACAAAAGTGTTATCCCAAAATTTTGATCGGGAAGAGAGGGGTGTGCAACTAAGAAGGTCACGGGAGGGGACTGGTTGCCAACTAATTACTTTTGATTCACAAAAAGTCCACTAGAACTTTACATCGGATGAAAACACCATCGACATGTTTGCAACACCGTATTCAATGAGAAGCGTCCTAAAAAAAAAAAAAATACGCCCATAGAAGCCATATCGCTCTTTGCTCAGGCAGCGCTATTGCGCTGCCTATGACTTGACTTACTTGACTTAAGTCCCATCCGTCCTTGAAAGTCGTCTTGGGGCCTCTTTCTTCGTAACGGCGTGGATGTGCCTTTTGTATGCTTCAAGGTCTTCTGCTAGGCGAAGAAGGTCCGAGAGGTGGTGAGGTGCAAATTTCCTTCCACCTTTTTGGGGGACGACCACGAGGACAAGACCGTGAATTTGGCCTTCGAAGGTGATTTTTGGGAGACGGGACCGACTCATCCGTTTTACGTGACCGAGCCATCGAAGTTGCTGGAGCTGGATCTTCATGAGAATTGTTTGTTGCGCTCCAGAAGTTCGACATTTGAGATTCTATCAAGGTAAGTGATCCCGCCGATGTGGCGGAGTCACTTAGTTTCAAATGCTGCAAGTCGACGGTTGTCATTTACCTTCAGTGTCCATGTTTCACATGAGTAGATTGCGATGGGGATGATCACGGTATCAAAAAGTCGTGTCTTGAGCCGCAGAGACAAATCCTTGCTTCGCCATATGGGCATAAGTGCCTTGAAACTGCAACTCGCGAGGGCGAGACGTCTTTTAATGTCTTTTGATAGACTGTTGTTGCTGGTGATCAGACTACCGAGGTAAGGGAACTCGTCAACCCACTGGATACTCTCTCCATTAATTTTCAGGTCTGGCTTAACTGTATCCTGTGGTTTTCGTGAGCAGCACATAGCCTTTGTTTTTGATACATTTATGATCATTCCAAAAGAACTAGTGGCTTCGAAGACGTCGTTAGCAACGGCTTGTAGATCCTCGGGTGTTTCAGCCATTTCATCGATATTGTCGGCGTAGGCTAGCTTATCTATCTGAACACCCCCTATATGTGCGCCACAAATTGTCTCCACCAGGGATAAGACTGATGTGAGGAAAAGGTTGAACAGCTCTGGAGACAAAAGGCATTCTTGAAGGACACCTGCGGAAGTCTGGAAACTGTCAGTGAGACCTTCACTAGTCATGACGCGACTCCTAAATTTTGAGTACATATCCTTGATAAAATCTACTAGGTTTCGTGGCATTCCGTAATGGAGGAGGATATGCCATAGGCCATTTCTCCAAATAAGGTCGAATGCTTGCCTAAAGTCGATGAAGAGCTGATACAGGCCGCGACCGAATTCCAGATATTTCTCTAAAATGTGGCGAACAGTGAAAATTTGATCAACGGTCGATCTCCCAGGGCGAAACCTGACTTGGTATTCTTGGATGACTAAGGATGACACGGCTCTGATCCGTTGGAGTATAGTTCGGGTTAAGATCTTGGCAGTTTGACTTGTTAGGCTAATAGGACGGTAATTATCACATACTGCCTTTGACCCCTTCTTGTGTAGTGGAACAATTGTGGCTTCGCACCAAGAAGTGGGGAAATGACTCTTTTGCCAGGCACCGGATACAATCTTGTGGAAAAGATCTATAAGTGGTTCACACCGGACTTTCAGCAGTTCTGCCTGTATCCCGTCCGGGCCAGGGGCCTTGTTAGTGTTCGGCGCTTGGATGGCATCCTCGACCTCAGAACGGAGAGGAGGGGGGCTGGGGTCTGAGACAGTAACGGGAAAGAGGTCCAGGACAGCAGGGTTTGGAAAGATATCAGGATTAAGCTTTTCTTTGAAATCCATCTCGATCGGATACCTTCTGTGCTTTGTATCTGAGAGCCATTTTTATCTAGCAGTGCACAAGAACTGAGGCTTTTCTTGCTTCTTAGCTCACGAACTCTCTTATACATGAAGTATGTATCGCCTCTCTTAAATTCAGCCTCACACTGTTCACATTTGTCTTTAATGTAGGTGCGATGGGCTCCACGGGTGGCTTTTCCTACAGCACGCTTCAACTGCTTATATCTGTCCCTGCTCTCTCTGTCTGACCTGTTATTGTGTTTTCGTTTCTCAGTACATAATAAAATGATTTTTTTCGTTATCCAAGGCTTTTTATCACCCTTTTTGGTTCCTAGGGCGGACATCGCTACTTTGCTGATGATCTTAGAGGAGTCTGTGACCAGTTTATCAATATCCTCTTTAGATAGAGTTACAGGAATATTAGAACGAAGGTCCGATATTTGAGTAGACAGTTCATCGATGTAGGTTTGGCGAGTTTGAGGGTCTTTGAGAAGATGTGTTTTGAAACGAGCGGGTCTATTATTCAGCTCTTCGGAAGATTTCAGGCGTATCTTAAGTGCAGAACTGACAAGGGAATTATCACTGTAAAATCGCCACCAGTAAGGGTGATAGTATCTAGCATAGACGATTTCCATCGTCTTAAAACGTCCACGTAATTAATGATATTACGGGTTTTTCCATCCGGTGAAGTCCATGTCGCCTTACGACGTTCTCTATGTTTGAAAAGAGTATTGGTAATGGCTATATCAGTGTCTCTGCAAAATTCAATGAGGCGTTCGCCCCTCTTGTTAAGTCTTCCAAGGCCAAATTTACCCATAACATCTTCATTTCGAGCAGAATCGTTACCAACAATAGCATTGAAGTCGCCAATGACAACAATAAGGTCTTTTTTAGGAACTGCGTCAATTAGGCTTTGCAGTTGAGGGTAGAAATTGTCAGACTCTTCGTCTGGTTTGCTGCAGTCAGGAGCGTAGACTTGTATGATCGTGATGTTGATCGGTGATCCTTTCATTCGTATCATAATCAACCGTTCTGACACAGGCGTTACGGAAATCAGGGATCTTCGTGCCTTAGTCGACATCAAAAAGCCAACACCTTGGCGATGGACGCCATCGGTTCTCACAGACACTATCAGACTAGTGTTGCCGATCCTTTCTTCGCCGGTGCTAGGGAGATGTGTTTCTGAAAGTCCCACAATATCCCATTTATATCGGTTTAGTTCATTTAGGACAAAATCTATTTTGCCTTGTTTAGCAAGCGTCCTAACGTTCAGGGTTCCAACAGATAAAATCAATTTAGGAAAAAGCATAGCCTCCGGGTTTGGAGTTGTCAGCATTGTTAAAGGGAGATTCTGGGTCATCAGATCGTTGGTTGCCCCTGCCGCAGTAACTTCGTCGGTTGCCCCGGATGTTGTAACTTTTTCGATTGTCCCAAACGTGATAACTTCGTCGGTTGCCCCAGACACGGTAACTTCGTCGGTTGCCCCGGACGTGGTAGTATTGGTTTTCGTTCTTCATCGTTTGTACTTCATATTTTATAGGAAAGAAGGTTTCTTGGCTAATTTCAGGACGGCGGTAAGCCACTCCTCTCCATACCTAGCAGGGGCTGGCTATATCTACTACCGATAATGCACCCTTCTGGCGTCCTGCATCACCTGCAATTTTCCCATTGCTGGGAGAAGGTTTGTGACTGGCGGGACGTATCCATACGCCGATGGGCCCTGCCCAGTGCACATCAGAGGGTCTTTCCACCTCCTCCGCCTGAACTTATGGCCCCCAGACGTGGGTGTTCCAGCTATATTTCAAGACCCCCAGAGACCGGGTCCACCCTTGGTCCGCGCCTCCCTACGGGGAGGTGCCCTGCATATCTACAGGACGTTCCCCTATCCACCACCTGGGGACGCTCTGAGGGGCCTGGGAGAGGCCGAATCTCAGAAAAGATTCGACTCTCATGAAAGTATAAGTACCAGAACATCATTGATTGTATCGGTGTAATTGTAATTTAAATTGGAAAAAACATATTTAAATTGTATCGGTGAAAGTTGCACGGGGCTTAGGGCTGATTCGTAGATTTAAACATGTTTTCCCTGCCTCAGTTTTGTAAATTTTATATAATTCACTTATTCATCCTTACATTGTATACGGTT
This sequence comes from Artemia sp. Qi Xiang Cuo, assembly GCF_049724085.1. NCBI lineage: Eukaryota > Metazoa > Arthropoda > Branchiopoda > Anostraca > Artemiidae > Artemia > Artemia sp. Qi Xiang Cuo. The sequence continues at coordinate 19,882,365 of NC_142808.1, read as the reverse complement.
GTTCTGTGTGGGCTAGTAATTTTTTTTTGTAAATTTTAAACGGATACAAATTGTGCAGAATAAAGCGCTGCGCCTGCTCGGTGATTTTGAAAAATGTGAACGTACAATGGATTGTTACCGCCATTTTAATATTTTAAATGTTGGGCAGTTGAGGGATTATAAGACCAGTAATTTCGTGCATCAGTGTTTAAATAAATTAGCACCTAATTATTTTTGTGATGTTTTATCATCGAATTCTGCGTACCATTCTTAAGATACAAGGAATTCCGCGGACCTAGTACAAGAGAGACGACACACTGCTAGGTCTAATTTTGTATTTAGGCATGTGGGGGTTTCGGTAAGGAATAGTCTTCCGGAAAGCACTAGGATGGCTGAGAGTGTCCTCTTTTAAAAATAAGATGAAGAATTTCTTAATGAATAAGGATGGGTGGGGGGCTGTATTCTGTCTTCTATCTTCTGTAGGTATTGGTTCGCGGTTCCCATGAGGTTTATTTTTTATTTATTTATATGACTGCATTTTTTTTCTCAACATATATGCAGTAAGTGAGTAAAATATTGAGTCCTGCCACAAACAAATCTGTATAGATTTTCACGTGGTAGGTCTGTTTGATATGATTTTTTTTTGTGAATATTGGTATTTAATAAAAATTAATTTCTCTCTCTCTCTCATAAATCAATCCTGAAAGCTAAACTGTTTTCTGAGAACAGGAATACTAGTTGACCTATAACTAATCCACTAAAATTCATTTCGCCCCGGAATGGTTTTCAATAGGCATACAAACTCATTTTCAAACAGTTCGTGGTAACAAACTGTAAGGAAGGAGCGCAAATAGCGACGAAGACCACACTGCCTTTCCATCATAAACAATAAGTAGATTTCCCTGTTGTTCTACTTATTCTTTAAGAAAGAAGCGATTCGGTTCAATAGAAACCAAAACTCTAAAATAAGGAATTTCGACACCAATAGATATATAAAAAGAATCGGCGGTCTGTTCACCAGAAAAATCTGGATTACAACAGTGCCAAAAAACTTTAGCGTGAAGAGCGAGGGGTTGAGGAGGGGTCATCCCCCAATATATGTTATAATTTCTGTTTGTTTTAAGTTTTAATGTCGCTCCTTATTCTCAGTTGAAAAACTTATTTTTTGTATTTAATTGTTTTAAAGATGATGATCAAACAGAATGAGGAACTTGTAAGAGTTTGATCTCCGGCGATTTAGCATGGGAATGAAAGGATTAAAAATTACTAGCGTCGCTTACAGTGTAGCGCCTAACGATAACAAAAAAAAAAAAAAAAAAAAAAAAAAAAGCGAAGAGAAATTGAATATTTGATATTACTCATCTACAAAGCAATAGGATTGAGACTGAAATTTCTCTGTAACTGCTAGGTGATCAGCAATTTTGATTTCAATAACTATTTGGAGTCTATATCTCGCTCACAAAAAGTAGGACCAGGATGGCTTGGGAAAACTTTGGGAGATCCAGTAGGTTAGGTTAGTTAGCCTAGCCTGTCTACTGGGGGTGAAATACTGCTTTCTTTACCCTACCCGCATTGTAAAATATCTGAATAAACAAGTATAAAGAAGTTTTGGGTTAAAAAAAGTTGCCGGGCACTTGAAGGCGTTGGCAATTTTCTTTCAGAGAGGGTAGAGGATGTAGAGGATCTAAAAAAATATTGCTCTCTCTCTCTCTCTCTCTCTCTCTCTCTCTCTCTCTCTCTCTCTCTCTCTCCTTTCTTTTAGATTAACGCCAGTTTCCACTCTCATGAGCTTCCCATGCTCTTCAGTGGGGATTCGAAGGTAGTTAAAGCCAAAGCGGCCTTAATGATGACGGTTCAAGTTTTCATAAAAGCCGAAACTTGATTAGTTCTCAAGATAGAGTGAGACATATCCTAAGCCCGTCTGGTAGCTTTGACCTGTGCATACGAATGTCGGCGAACGATATTTTCTCCTATTAATAAAAAAAAACTTTTTGCACAAAATAAATTTTTCAAAAAAAAGTAAAGAACTCCATTAAACCAAAACTGAACAAAAATAGAATCAAATAATCTACCAAGCATACAACTACCACAAATCAGCATCAATAAATAAATGAAGCCCAAAACAAACAGAAATTAAAATAAGTCAAACTCAAAACGAGCAGAAATTGATCTGAGTAGAGTTCTAAACTCTATGCTTTCTAAAAGCCAGAATATAATTTGTACTTTATTGTAAAAAATTCCAATGCATTTACTCAAAAAAATGTGCATTGTCAGTTTAATATACATATGCTGATAATTATTCATTAAAAACTTAATTAATTTTTGATTTCTTAAAGTTATAAAAGTAAAAAATTTTAAAAGAACTTTTTCAGTAAAGTACAAATTATATTCTGGCTTTTAGAAAGCATAGGGCTTAGAACCATGCTCAGATTAATTTCTACTTGTGTTGAGTTTGACTTATCTTAATATCTGTTTGTTTTGGGTTCACTTATTTATTTATTGAAACTGATTTGTGGTAGTTGTATGCTTGGAAGATTATTTTATTCTATTTTTCTTCATTTTTGGTTTAATGGAGTTCTTTACTTTTGTTTTAAAAACTTATTTTGTGCAAAAAGTTTTTTTGATTAATTTGTGTTCGATTTATATTGACATAGTCTTTTTCAGGGAGAAAGACTGAGCCTTTTCTGAAGCTAAACAACCATCCCTTCCATAAAAACCTTTAATACCCCCTGGGCAAAACTTACAACTCTTTCCCCTAATTTCTGGGGTTTTTTTCAACCCAAAAAGCCTTGTTATATGATATTTAGAGTATTTTGAAAAGAATTGTTATCTCAAAAGTTTTATTAGACATATTTCGGGACAATATGACGTGTGTGTAGGGGGGGGGGGGGAGCTGCCCTCTGATCACTTTGACTCTTAAAAAGAGCACTAGAGGGTCTAATTACCAATCCAATGATCACCCTTTGAAGTTTATATGACCACACTTTCTATTAGTAACCCTATATGTCCCCAGTGCATAGCTTACAACCCTGGCCCTGAGGGCTAGGGATGGGTTTGGGGAAACGGTAGGCTTGCGAGGGGCGTTAGTTGCTCTCCAATCACTTTCGACTATTAAATAGGGCACTAGTGTTTGCAATTTCCAATCGAATGACCCCTTTTAGAAGTTTCTACGACAACGCTTTCTATAAAACCTTATATGCCCCCAGGTTATAACTTACAACCCTTGCGCTGAGGGCTGTGAAGGGAGTGTCATCCTCAAAGACATAATTTCCAGACTTTTCAACTACGTTGAACAAAATGGCTATCTAAAAATTTTATTGGATGATTTTGGGGAAACGGTGGGCTTGGGAGGGTTGTTGGTATTCCTCCAATAACTGTTAATTATTAAAAAGGGCACTAGCCCTTCGAAGTTTTTGAAGTTACTATTACGACACCTTATGCCCCCAGGGCATAACTTACAATCCTTGCCCTGAGGGTTGTGTGGGGAAAAGAGGGTTGATCATTCTCAAAGATATAATATCCAGAACTTTCAACTACGTTGAAAAAAGGGATATCCCAAACTTTGATTGAATGTGCTTGGAAAAATGGTGGGCGTGAGAGGGAGGTTAGTGGCCCTCCAACCAGGTTCGACTAGCCTGTTAAAAAGAGCACAACCCCTTTCTATTTCTAATTAAATGAACCTTGTTTGAAGTTTCTCTGACAACATTTCTATGAAAAACATTATATACCCCCAGGGAATAACTTACAACTTTAGTCCTAAGGGCTCTGGGGGGAGTGTCATCCTCAAAGACCGAATTTACAGATATATATATATATAATAATAATAACGATATATAAGGGAAAAACACAAAAAGGAGAAACACTAGGAAAAGAGAAAACAGGGAAAATAAACGAAGGAGAGAGAAATTACTAAACTGGAAAGACACGACGAGTAACTGTCTTTGCAGACAGAAGTAACAGGGCATTTGGTGGGATGGAATTCCATAACTGAATTGATTTATAAACAGCAGACCTCTGGGCTGCTGTAGATGAACGTTTGGGCAAAATAAGTCTACGAGAAGAGCTACGTAAAAAATAGAGTACCTACCTGAGCCCGTGAAAAAAAATTGCTGCAGAGGCGGTGGAAGTGTACCTAGAAAAGCAGAATGCGCTAAATAAAGATTACTTTTACCCACAATACGATCCAGCGAAGCTACTCGAGTATCATTATAAAGATCAGAGGAAGGATAAAGCCGAGGGAGAAGAAAAGTAGCCTTCACTGCCCTATTTTGGGCTCTTTGAAGTGAGCAGAGAAGAGATTTATTAGTATTACCCCAGACAGAGCAGCAATAAGAAAGGTAAGGAAAAATAAAAACATAATAAAGAGAAAGCATAACATCTGGGGGAAGAAATGAGTTAACCCGGTGCAACATTGAAGACTGGCGGAAGATGAGGGAACGGGTGTGAGTTATATGAGGCTTAAAAGAGAGAAAACAGTCAAGATACACACCAAGAAATTTCACCATAGCACCTTGCGGTATAACATCATTCCCATAAGTCAGGATGATTAGCTCCCTTACTTCTCTCATACGATAAAGGGTCCTGAAGTGTACAATGGCACTTTTTTGGCTGTTGAGAGTCATACCATTTGACCAGCACCAATCTTTTACTGTATCAAGAAGACCTTGAGCTAGGGAAGTGGCAGATGGCAGGTCTACTGCAGCAATGAAAAAGTTACTGTCATCAGCAAAAAGAATAGGGTGCACAAGGGGATGAAGACCATCAACGAGATCATTAATGTAAATTAAAAAAAAAAGTGGTCCAAGCACAGAGCCCTGTGGGACACCCTTCAATATAGGCAAAGTAGTGTAAGAATTACCATTAACTGAAACATACTGAGACCTTCCCGACAGATAAGACCTTAACCATTCTAGTGGGACTCCATGTACTCCAAATGAAAATAGTTTAGACAAAAGAACAGAGAGTGGTCAACCATATCAAAGGCCTTGACTTGAAAAGTCAAGAAATAGACCCAAAACACACAAGCCCTTGTCCAGATTAACACGCACAAACTCTGTTGCATCTGAAAGTGCATATGAGGTAGAGAAAGTGGGACGAAAACCATAAACACCAGAAGAAAGAGAGAGGTTAGTTATGTGTGAGATGGGGTTAGAAACAAACTGACCAATTTTTTAAAGAACATTATTACTCAAAACAAAACCATCAACTGAACGGCTACTTGGAAGCTGGGAAATGATACTATAAATTTCAATATCACTGCATGGGGAAAAGAAAAATGACTTTTCTGCTTTGGGAAAACTACTAATTCTACTCTTGGGTTGAATGGGAACTGAAGGAAGAATGTTGATATGCGAATTGAAGGCGTTTGCTGAAGAATTTTTATCCACAATAGATCCATCAGCATTCCTGTAATGACATGGAGGGGGGACTGTTTAGTTTCTTGCGAGAAATAGCTTCATTAACTACATTTCAAACCTTTCGCTAGTTCCCCTTACACTCATCAATTCGACGCAAAAAACAGAGCTTTTTGGCTGCACGTACTGAAGTCGTAAGTACATTTTTATAATGTTTATACTTCAAAAGATCATCCTGTGTTTTACTTTTACATGCAACCTTGAACAGAGACGCCTTCATATGTGTAGCATTGATCAGACCTATAGACATCCATGGGCATTTGGGTATAGAATTCCTTGGTCTCTGCCTAAGAGGAAAATGCTTATCCAACAGAGCTCCCATACGACACACAAATAAACTTGTTGCACATTCAACATCATTAGCTTCAAGAACACTAGACCAATCATTACTCTGAAGACTAAGAATTAAATTAGAAATTTCATTATCTGTAAAAGTTCTAAAAGAAGATTCACCTTGCTCATTCACAGCAATCTCAGCTTTAGGTACAAAAAGTGGTAGATAAATAGGGAAGTGATCAGATAGATCTGTGAAAACAAGACCAGAAGTAAACTTCAATTTTGGCGAATGAGAAATGAAAATATTATCTATCAAAGTGGCAGAATTTCTTGTAGGATCAACACGAGAAAAAAAAATTGAAGGAAGTAGCCCAGAAGAAGAAAGCACATCAAAGAGATGGTCACATTCATCACTTGATCCAACATTTAACATATTACAATTAAAATCTCCCAAAACACAAATACGTTTTTTAGAGAAAGTCCCCACACCAGCTGATCAAGCAAATCACAGAACAGATGTGTTCGAAAAGGAGGGGGCTTATAAAAGAAATAAACAGTATCACATGCAAACTGGCTTTTCAGATCAATGACAAGAGAATAAACAGTCCTACTATTAGACACTACTGAAGTAAACAAGGATTCAAGGTCATACCGTCTACTAAATTTTTACAAGTTTTTCAACTACGTTGAATAAAATGGCTATCTAACATTTTTGATTGGATGCATTTGGGGAAAATGTGGACGTGAGAGAAGGTTAGTTGCCCTCAAATCACTTTCGACTATTAAAAAGGGCACCAGCCCTTTAGAAATCCAATCGAATGTGCCCTTTTCAAGTTTGTACGACAAAGATTTCAATAAAAACCTTATATGCCCCCTGGGCATAACTTATACCCTTGCCCTGAGGGCTCTCGGGGGTTGTCGTCCTCAAAGACATAATTTCCAGAACTTTCACGTTGAAAAAATTTCTTTCTAAAAATTTTGATTGTATGTGTTTGGGAAAATGGTGGGCGTGAGAGGAGGGTTAGTTACCCTCCAATCACTTTCGACTATTAAAAGGCCACTAGTCCTTTGAATTTCCAAATGAAATGAGCCCTTTTTTAAGTTTCTGCGACAAAACTTTCTATAAAAACCTTATATGCCCCCAGGGCATAACTTAAAATCTTGCCCTGTGGCCTGTAGGGGGTGTGTCCTCCTTAAAAACATAATTTCTATATGAAAATCAACTACGTTGAACAAATTGGCTATTTCAAATTTTATTTTTTGATTTTTTTGGGGAAATGAGTGGGCGTGAGAGGGGGGTTATTTGCCCTCCAATTATTTTAGACTATTAAAAAGGGCACTAGCTCTTTAAACTTCCAATTGAATGAGCCCTTTTTCAAATATTTACGACAAAATTTTCTATAGAAATCTTATATGCCCCCAGAGGATAACTTATAACCCTTGCCCTGGGGGCTCTGTGGGGGTTATCATCCTCAAAGACCTAGTTTCCAGAACTTTCAACTACGTTGAACAAAATTGCTATCTCAAATGTTTAATTTGATGTGTTCGGATAAATGGGGGGCGTGGAAGGGGTCTTAGTTGCCTTCCAATCACTTGCGACTATTAAAAAGGGCACAAACCATTTCAATTTCCAATCAAATAATCCCTTTTTGAAATTTCTATGACAACGCTTTCTATGAAAAGCTTATATACCCCAGGGCATAACTTATAACCCTTTCTCTGAGGAATTTTTTTTTGGGGGGGGGGGGCTGTCATACTCAAAGGCCTAATTTCCAGAACTTTCAACTACGTTGAACAAAATGCCTATCTCAAAATTTTGATTGGATGTGTTTGGGGAAAAGGTGGGCGTGACAGGGGTTTAGTTGCCCTCCAGTCACTTCCGACCATTAAAAAGGGCACTAGCACTTTGAATTTCCAAATCGAATGAGCCATTTTTGAAGTTTCTACGACAAAGCTTTCTATAAAAACCTTATATACCCCGAGGGCATAACTTACAACCCTTGCCCTAAGAGCTGTGGTGGAGTGTCCTCATCAAAAAAATATTTTCTATCTGGAAATCAACTACGCTGAACAAAATGGCTATCTCAAAATTTTGATTGGATGTGTTTTGGAAAATGGTGTGTGTGGAAGGGATGTTAGTTGCATTCCAATCATTTTTGACTATTAAAAAGGGCACTAGCCGTTCCAATTTTCAATCGAATGAGCCCTTTTCTAAGTTTCTACGACATTTCCTTCGATACGAAGTGCCCTGGTCTAAAAAAAAGTATATAAATAATGCATTGTGCCAACATCGTTCTTTACTTAGGCAGCGATATTGCGCTGCCTATGATAGGACTTTTTTTTACTTTACAGATGAGCTCCTAAAAAAATCATGGAAAACCGTGCTTTACTTCTTAGAAAATATATTTTGTAAATCGATATTCATAAGAAGGAGTTCTCACCTTCTTTCGGGAGATTAATTATATCACTTTCCCTTCTTACTTGTAACAGTCTAGAATCATTGAAATAATAGAGTCCGAGTGTACGCATGGGGAATACTGCAATAGGGTAAGCGAAGAGGAACACGACAACATCCAGATGGTGAAAGATTTCCAAATTCTGGAAAAGCTCCTGCGTGTCCAGAAAAAAATAAAATGCTTTCTTAAAGTTATTTCTAGAGAGAGTGAGTTCTTTTTTTACAAATCCTTTTAGTGTCATGTGGTGGCACAGTTGTATTGCTCTCTGCTTGGTAACATGAAACCTGGAGTTCAAGCTCTGCTCAAGCAGCCCGCCGCAGGACTCGGAAAGTGATTCGGGTGATGAGATTATGCAAAATAGTCTCCATAACAATCCAAAGAACAAAAAAAGAAGGTTGTTTTTGTGTCACAGGTTCATCTTTGTAAGAAAAGAAAAGAAATGTGTCACAAAAGTAGCAGAACGATGAAAGGGTAAATCGACCTTTTTTTTTGAGTTTATATGTTTTGATTTTCTATGATTGGGGACTATAGCCGTCTTTCTGATCTAAAAACAATTATGCCTGTTCCTTTTGATTTTCCCTCATATGAACCTCTGAATAGCTTTCCCCTCTTGGAAGGTGTTTAAGTTAATTTTTCAAATATATATATATATATATATATATATATATATATATATATATATATATATATATATATATATATATATATATATATATATATATATATATATATATATATATATATATATATATATATATATATATATATATATATATAGTGTGTGTATGTATGTGTATAATTTTTCTTCCCTAATATTCATTTTTATGTTTTACTCTTTTAATATTCTTCATAAAGCTTTTCAACAAGTTCTCCTTCTCTAAAATACTCCTTTTATTTATTCTCTCTCGCTGCCCTAGCGAACATTAAAAAAAAAAATTTCTAAGTCCTATGATACTAGTTCCCTTATTGTCCCAATTTTCTATAATTCATTAACTTCCCTATTCCATGACCAAGATCTTTCCAAATCCTCGTATTAATCATCATTAAATGTCGCTATGAAATATTCAAGTGCGGCTATAACTTCCCGAAGTCTATAGAAACTTTCCCCTAGTTTCATTCTTCAATCTCGCGGTGACGTACGGAATTCCGGTCGCGCGTCCAGCCGTTGGCCTATTAATACAGTGACAATTTTCGGCTCTGTTCAGTAATCAATGGATTGTCGTAGAATATTTACAAAAAGGGTGGTTTGTTATGGCTGCCAAAAAACGACTGTTAAAGATCTATTCACGAAAACAGTAACGGATATTGGAACGCCGCTCAAAGACTATTAGTAAAGAAAAACATACGTGCAGAAAAGAAACAAATCGATAGAAAGATTAAAGTCATAATGTGGGAAATAATATTTGAGTGATTCATTTAGCGGGCTTAGGGAAGATAACATCACGCCCTCTTCAGTCTAGGCACATACTCTAGACTAGTTTCCAGGAGTGGGGTTAACTTTTAAGCAGGGGCTCGGATGTATTTTCCTTCTATCTGTTCATCTATTTATTACTTGATATACCATACATTCAATACCATACTCTGTCAATACCAAGTTAGTACTCAGTAAATACTCTGTCAATACTATTCTTTATTTTACCTGAAAAGTAGAATATTTTTTGTTTTGTGTTTTTATAGCCCCCCCCCCCTAAAAAAGCGATTGAAAACTTTGAATTTTGGTCGGAGGAGAAACACTGGCCTGTAGGCTATCTATCTATTCAAGAACCTATTTCTCCCATGAGATAGTTGATAAAATGTAGAATCCATGTCCATTCACAAAAACATGACCGACATTGGAACAACGCTCTAAACACTATACAGTATAGAAAAACATGTTTAGAAAAGAATAAATATTGATAGAAAAACCAAAGTTATGACGTGGGAAGTAAATTAATAATTCAAAGATTAAGAATAACTATGACAAACATAGTTCAGAACTATTTGGATTTGGAGAAGATAATATTGGCTCCCTGGAGTCAAAGGAAATCAATTCAAATTGCTTTTATGTATTTCTGGGATGCCTTTTTTTCTTCTTTTTTAACTTTTCTTTTTTTCAGAAAAATTTAAAAACTTTGTTAAGCACAATTACATGCTCATATATTTTTATCTATTTAAAAAATAAGCCATTTCTGAGGCTTAGATAGTTTAAATTAAAACTTTCAAAGAAAAAAAAATACGATGCTTATGTCTATCGACTTAGAAAAAATTTGAAAAAGTATCAGTTTCCAGAAAGCTAGAAAAATGCTCTGAATTTAATGCCTGTTTTGTTCATGAGAGGGAAAAATCCACACTACAAAAGCGAAGTTAGATTTTTTTTTTCACCTTTATGATGTTAAATGGATGGCATAAGCTGACCAGTGAGTAAAGCCGCAACTGTAAACTCTGAGAACTGTGGTTCAAACCTGTCCGTCATAAGAGTTTTTTCAATTGGGGTGGGTGACCTTTGATGTAAATCTAGCCTCGAAACTAGGATATCTGTATACTGTCTTGGCTATGCGCTGCTCCACGTTCTTGTTAGTAGTAACAGCATTAATAGTAAACTGCTCTCCAAGTCCTGAAACCTGCAGAAGAGTAAAACGATAGGCAGCTGACTTAGTAAAGAGCCATGGGTCTTGCATATATTTTTTTCCAGTCACTTTGCATAGAAGGTTTGTTCGTAGCAGCCTGGGAGGGGTACACACAATCAGTAGTTAAAACTCCAAGAGCCTAAACTGCCGCTCTTTCATCCACTTTGTCCCTAAGCACCCTCTTAGCATGAGATCATGAGACCTATGATATGATATCAATATTTTGAAATAGCCGTTTGAGTTAAAATGGTCAAAAGACCCATAATATGTGCCATGGGGGGGATATGGTTCACGACACCTCAAGGGCAAAGGTTCCATACATTTTTTTCTCATTGCGTATAATTCTAATGCGAGATTTCTTACAGTATTCTTGTGTTTGCACAATGATTATTTGATTAATATGTTTTAGAAACTGCTATGGCAAAGTGGAGGGGGCGATAGGGCACTAAAAGGGCTGTAGGCTGCTCAATGATTCATTTTATTCTTAAAAACATGCTAGAACTTAGAATCTATGATTAAAAAAAAGATCCCGATTTTGGCCAAGCTAAAGAGGGGCTCTTTAAATACTTCGCCAGTAAGGCAGTAACACATTCATCAAGATTCATCACAGTCACAATATAATCACCGACATGAGAATGGGGGAGGAGGCTTCCCAGCCTCTTCCTCTAATCGGAGACAAAATTGAATTTGAAAATGAGCATAAAATTTGTTTGCCTGCAATGAAGAAGGGGCATAGGTCATAAACCTAGGTATAAACCTAGGCATAGGTGTTTACCAATAGGAATTTCCTTGGGGGCACGAGTTACCAGTAGCTTTATTTTTATTATGATTTAGAAAGAGGCACGTCCTGTTTCCCTTTTTTCACACGTTTTTTAATACCTTTGTCTTTCCCAACTGGAGTTGGGCATCGCCCATGCCCCTCCCTTTTGATGGTAGTCACTGTAAAGGTAGTTGATTTTCCTTAATTCAATTGGAGATATAATGTCCCATAAAAACTTTGGAACATTATGGATTGAAGATACCTTTTTGGTATTGATAAAAAAAAGTTTGTCGGGTGAAATTAAAGAACAAAGTTGAAGCTTAAGACGAGCAGAAATTACTGCTTCAAAGTTTGAGCAGCAAATCGTTGAAAACAAATTTTGGTACTTATGCATTATATGGTACACACGAAAGAAGTCAAGTTTGGTTAATGCTAATGAAATAAAATAATTACGATTAAAATATAATAGTGTAGAAACAAATTTGGGCTATATATTTGCACATTAGGGGGGGGAGGGTCTGGGGGGGGGTAAACCATAGTATATATTAAATACGTAACCTAACCTAGGTACCTTTCCCCCCCTAAAATCCAAAAAACAATAGTTATAAAACAATACAGTAAAGGGTCGTGCACCAGATAATGCATAAGTGCCAAAATTTCAAATAAACTAGCTCGTGATATTTTCCTATATTTTTAAAATTCCGAAAAAAAACTAGCGCTTTACTAAAGGCTAAGCTTTCTTAAGTTTCTTCGAGAATTAAAATCATGTCAAATTTATTATGGTCGGTAAAAGACTACTGAGAGCTTTATGATTTTTTTCTGCTAATCCCTCGAGGATTTTTATGCTTCTAATCCTGTTTTGTTGCGTCAGTTTTGTGTTTTAAACACAAAATAAACTTCATACACACAAAAATACATCACAATAAACTTTTATTTTTTAGATAAATCTGCGAAATTGTTATCACTCCAGACCAGAATCAAACAGTTCGTGGTAACGAACTGTAAGTAAGGAGCGATCCGGCTCAACAGTAACCAGAACTCTAAAAAATGGGATTTTGATACCAATAGATGCATCTAAAGAATCAAATTTTAGTGCTGATTTCAAATATATAAAATTCATCAAGTTTAGTCCTACCCATCAAAAGTTACGCGCCTGAGAAAATTTGGCTGATTTTCAAAAAAGGGGGAAAGACCCCCTAAAAGCTACAGTACCTTAGTGAAAATCAAACGATCAGATTCAGCGTATCAGAGAACCATACTGTAGAGGTTTCAAGCTCCTATCTGCAAAACTGTGGAGTTTTGTATTTTTTTTGCAAGAAGAAAGATCGCGGATGCGTGTTTATTTGTTTTTTGTTTGTTTCTTTTGTTTCCCCAGGGGTGATCGTATGACCCAGTTGTCCTAAAATATCGTGGTAGGGCTCATTCGAACGGAAATTACAAGTTCTAGTGCCCTTTTTAAGTGACCGAAAAAATGGAGGGCACCTAGGCCCCCTCCCACGCTCATTTTTTTTCCCAGAGTCACCCGATCAAAATTTTGAGATATCCATTTTGTTCAACATGGTCGAAAATATGATAACTATGTCTTTTAGGATGACTTAATCCCCCGAAGTCCCCTGAAGGAGGGCTGAAAGTTATGAACTTTACCCAATGTTAACATATAGCGTATTGGTTATTGGGAAGTATACAGACGTTTTCAGGGGGATTTTTTCTGGTAGTGGGGGGAATGAGTCTGGGGTTATGTGAGAGGGTCTTTACATGGAGGAAGTTTTCATGTGGGAAGGGACATTGCGATGAAGGGGGCGCCGGATTTCCCAGCATTATTTAAAAATAGATCAGAAATTAAATGAAAAAAAAGTTTTTCAACTGAAAGTAAGGAGCAACAAAATAACTTAGAACGAACAGAAAATATTACGTATATGATTGGGTTCGCCCCCTAGTCAATACCTCGCTCTTTAAGCCAAAGATTTTTTAGTACTTTCATAAGAGCTATTTATTCTAATTAACGGCCTTTGTGATTAAGGGGTCATATTTAAAGAATTGGAACAAAATTTGAACCTTAGCGTAAAGAGCGAGGTATTGACTAAGGGGCAAACCCCCTATTATGCGTATTAGAAATATATGAATATAGAAATTCGTTACGTAAGGCAATATGTAAGTTACGTATATTTATTACTAATAAAAACGTTCGTAAGTAAAATTAAACAACGTTCAAGAAAGCCACTTAACCAAATAAAAGTAAAATTAATATGCAAATTTGGTGTTGATTATTCATGTACGGTGAGCCAAAATCAAAGCCTACATTTATTCAAAAACGTTCAAAAATTAAATAAAACACAAGTTTTTTTTAACTGAAAGTAAGGACTGACATTAAAACTTAAAACGAACAGATATTATTCCGTATATGAAAGGGGTTGTCCCCTCTTCAACGCCTCGCTCTTTACGCTAAAGTTTGACTTTCTCACAACTCTATTTTTTTAAACAATAAAAAACTTTAGCAAAAAGAGCGAGGCGTTGAGGAGGGAACAGCCCCTTTCATATACGGAATAATTTCTGTTCGTTTTAAGTTTTAACCTCGGTCCTTACTTTCAGCTAGAAAACTTATTTTTTATATTTAATCACCTTTAAAGGCGATTTAAACTCAGCTTTGACTAGGAACAGAAAAACTAGAGGTTTTCGGAAAATGTAGAACACATTATAGTACTTCAAAACGGTATGAGCACAGAGGCCCAACGAAAGAGGGATGCTATTGAAATTACTGAAAATTTACAACCCGAAAGATATTTGGAGATATTCCTGTCTCTGATGGTGCATGAAAGATTTGGTTGACAATGGGGTTCCCACTTACTTGCAAGTTTAACGTGAACTATCAAAGGGATAGAGACCGGAGGTATCAATTCACAAAAAAGTGGGGTTGGGGGGACTTATTTCTCAAAATTTGAAAAGGTTTCGTTTCTTTACTGATGTTATAAAAAGGCATCTTCCATGGTTTAGGAAGGGGTAATTCTTACTCCCACAATTACTACCACTGACAGAGACACGTTTTGGTTTTTTGTTCTTGAGAAATATGATATTAAAAAAAGCTATAGTGTAGTGATACTTGAGTTTGTAATAAAATGAATTTAGTTTTTCAATTTGAAAAGTTTTTTTTTTATTTGCGCATGAAAATAAAAATGTATTGCCCCCGTCATTTAAGTTCCTCAAATGTTGTTGGTTATGAGAACTAGTTTGGTGCGTTAAATCCAAAGTTGGGATGACAGAATGGAAAATCGAAATTTGAAATATTACTCCATAAAATTACACTTGTTGAGGTAATTTGGAGCTGTTATTCAGAAGTAGGCTACTGCAGCTCTGAGTTCTCTTCAGTTTTTTAGATTGTTGCTTTATAATAGGGGATTCGCTATAGATATTCTTTATACATTTTAACTGCTATCATTCGTCGGGGAAATTTGTCGAGAGATAAAGTTTTTCAGAACTTAAAAAAAAATTATAATTATAATTAAAACAGCCCCTGTGTTTTAAAAGTCTTTCTTAAAGAATTGGAACAAAAAGTCAAACTTCAGCGTAAGGATAACGACTTATTGAGGAGGGGGTAACCCTCCTCATATATGGAATAACTTCGGCTTGTTTTTAGTTTTAATATTGCCCTTTACTTTAAGTTGAAAAAATTTGTTTTTTTATTTAATTTTTGATATGCCGGGAAATCTCGCTCCCCTCCATGAAAATTATTTACTTCCACAGAATATTCCACCATGTAAAGCTTCCCTCCACGGAGAATGCCCCCCCCCCGAGAAACTACCCCCAGAAAATTCCATCCTTGCAACACCCCCCCCCCCGAAAAATGTTCTTTAGCATACTTTCATTGAACAAAGATTTCAATTTCTGACGTTTTCATGTCATGCCGAAAATCCCCCTTCGTGGATTTATTTTGAAAATCCCACCACCCACAGTGGAAATTTTTCCTGTAAAATTTCCCCATGGATAATTTTTCTGCGGAATATACCACCCACGGAAAAATTCTTAAGACAATTGCAAACCTGCTAAAAATTTCCTTAGAACATACCACATGTAAAACTGTGTCGGCAAAAACAAAGTAAGACAAATAAAAAGAATTATGTATAGGAATTCTGGAAAATACCCCAGTGTCAAATTTCCCCTTGGAAGTTCATTCCCAGAAACTCTCCTTCCTACGGGAGATTTTCACATTGAAAAATTCCCCAGACAGAATCCCCCCCCCCCAAAAAAAAAAATGTTTATCAATTTTTCAGTGACAAATACTGCTCGTAAACAATGGGTTAAATTCTTAACTTACTGTCCATTCGCCAGGGTCTGTGGGGGTAATAAATATTACCAAAGGTATAGTTATTGGGCATTTTAACAATGTTGAACACATGGATATCTACAAATTTTGATCGGAAGACTTGGGGGGGGGGAGAGGCGTGGCAGGGCGGGGTGGCAGGATACCCTCTAATCCTTTTGATTACTTAAAAATGGCTTTAAAATTTTAAATTTCCGATCGAAAGAGCAATATCCTGGCGACAGGACGTCAGACCATACGACTATGGCAAGCAGAAATTTAAAATTCCCCAGCTCGTAATTAATAAGACCATTAATAAGACTTCGCACTTTGTGATCGTTAGCTGTCTCAGACGCAGTTCAGTTAATAGCACATCTTTAATCTCTCTTGTTTGGTATCAAACTACTTTTACACTCTAAACAGGGAACTCGCATCTTGTTTCATTTTTTTTTTTTTTTTTTTTTTGTAAGATAGGGAGCATGCTCTTGTAATATTGTTAATCGGCTAGTACAACCAGAAGATAAGTAATCTTGGGATCTTCCTTCTCGAATATGCGCTAAATCACCCAGTTTTATATATGGGGGTTTGAAACCACTATAAAATGGGTTTCTTATTTGATGAATTGGATGGTGCAATTTTCCTCAAGCTTTTTGATTGATAGCTTTAAACTTCATGAGTCTTATATGTTTAAAATCGCAGAAAATACATTAGATTATTTTGACGTACAAGTTTATATCTATTCTCCTAATCTTGGAGTTTCGGCCACTTTTAGACATCGTCTGTAGGCATCAAATATTAAAACCAAAATATCCTTTTGGAACACAATTTTAATAGAATCTACGATAATGTGCTCGATGGCATTCTTCTATGGCATTTCACGTATTACAAATAAAGTATTTTAAATCGCTTTAAATTTGAGTAAAATAAATAAGTAGGTAAAGTAAGTATGACGGCACTGGACCCTCAAGGTCAAAACCGATAGTGTTAATCTTCGTTTCCTGGCCTTTCAGCCAGGAATTGTAATGGGGGGTTTGGGGGCCAGCCATCCTGTGCTTTCGCACACCCTTCCTGCTTACCTTCCCCAGATTTCTCCAAGTGCCCATTTAGAGCTGAGTCGACTCTGGCTGAGCTTACCGAGGCACGCCACTGACCCCGTCCCAAATTAAATAACCTGCCACGCCAGGGATCGAACCCATGCCCCTCAGACAAGGGATTCCCAACCCAGCGTGCCAACCCCTTAGCCAGGATGGCTCCTGGCGTAGAATTTGAGTAGTTCACCTTTGAACGTTTTCATAAGTGGTGAACCCCATCCCAGAAGAAAATTCTCAAGGATGCAGGAGTAAAAATTGAAAGTTAGTTATTTCCAATTTTGAAGTCAGAGGAAGTCTCATATATGTTACTCCTGAGAGTGTTTTAAGTTTGAAGGAAAGGGGCAAGTCTTTCTGGATTAAAAATTTATACACAACTTGTATTTTCTTTCTAGTCACATGCAGTATAATTGATAAAGAAGAGGGGTGAAATGCACACTAAAAAAGAAGAAATATAATTATAACTACAGCTGTTAAGCAAATTAATAACGCCAAATTAACCACTTCATTTGGAAGTGTCCATCCTCTGGCTTCAGACCGTCTTGCTATTAATCACTTCCAGATAGTTTAGCCATTTGGAAAATCAGTTTTCTCTTCAGAGCCGGAGTCGTAAGCTCCAACAATAGACTAATGACCAGACTTCATAACAATAAATATAACCACAGGGGTTTCGTTTTTACTGTTGAGGGACACTAGCTTAAAAAGGACAAAAGCCCTCCCTACGCAACTGGTGAAAAGATGCCTCTTGAACTGGTGCCGTGGACACGAGGGATATTAATGAATGGACTTCGATAATTAAGCTACTTAAGTAGTGGTTATCCCATGTAAACAGACTCAGCGTGAGAAAGGGTTGAATAACTGTCATTATACTTAGCTGGTCATTTTAATGTTATTGGCAACGTATTCTTTATCTATCCTTGTGGGAAAGTATTGTTGCCCGGCAAATAGTATAATTTTGAAATTTGACCTGTAGGCTCTTGTAAGAAAGTTGATGTTAAAGTCGCTTCACCAGTGATGATAGAAAGCTTCACACAGCTTGTCTAATTCTTTTTATTATTAGAATGGTACTGGAACACGAAATATGGGTGTCAACGAGGAATGAGCCATACCATGCTGTCCATCCTCTTTGGAAGGCCAAGAATATGCAATGGGTTCAATTTAGTGTTTGGATATATATACAGTCCTTTTTTTTAAACTTTTTGCAAAAAAAGGAAGAGATACATTGAAAATATTTTATTGCGTGCCCTTGCCACCCAGGCCGTATCCGGGGGGGGGGGGTTACCCGGTTTGGACCCCCCCCCCGAAATTTTTGACCGAGTCGAAAATAAGTCGAAAATTAGTAAAACCTAGGTAAAAATCAGTAAAATTAGTCGAAAACTGAGTCGAAAATTAGTAACCCCCCCCCGAAAAAGTCAAAAATTAGTAACCCCCCCCCCAAAAAAAAAAATCCTGGATCCGCTTTTGTTTGCCACGAAGTCCATTTTGGAAAGATTGTCTAAATGACTATATAGTTTGCATTTTGCCTGCATCGGTCGAAAAAGGTTTAATGCTGGAAATGATTTTGCATAACGACACCCGTATTAAAGCAAACCTTTTGCCCCATCGTCCTCTAACTCCATGATCACGAATCAAACTATGAAAAGTATCGACGAGTTTCGTCTCCTAAGAATCCACTTCTCATTGATCTCTCTTACAAAACCCACCTCGACCGGGTGAGAGCCTTCTGCGCAAGATATTTGGGAGTACTCTTTGCAGTGATATCAATTCATGAAAATTAGGAAGGTGGCAAAATGTATTTTACAATAGCTAGGGGGGCAGATTTGTCGTTTTTTCCATAAAAAAAACACCCAAAAAGGTATTTTTTTTAAGTCTACGGGGGAAATCATCTAATCGGTAGGCCCCCCTCAGTTGACATGACTGACTATTTGTTGCTTAACCTTTTTCTGCCCAGCTCGATCATCCCACTTTACAAGTCTTGCATCAGACCAATCACAAAATATGGATGCCCTCTGAACGCCGGTGCTCCAAAAACGTTGTTGGCCTATTTCAAAAGATCCGAAATAGGGCAGGTTCTTTCATTATCCACAACTCTCTCCACTGTTAGCAAAAGGTTGGTGTAGCATCCATGGCTCTTCCCTACAAGTACATAAGTTCACTTCATTCTGTAGAGCTTTCTCGTATTGTGCCTCCCATTGTTCAACCGACAAGACAGACAAGGAACCACAAAGCTCTGTTCATTTACCTTAAGTTTGAGAAGTTGAGAATAGAGTACTCAAAGCACAGCTTCGCTAACATTAAACTTCTAAAAAATTTTGTTTGAATGAACCCTCTCCCAATCTTCTAAGATCATTGGTTCGAAACAATATCCTTGAGAGGAAAAAAAACAACAAACACAAATCCAAGTTGATCTATCTTCTGGTAAAAAAAAAAAAAAAAAAAAAAAAAAAAAAAAAAAAAATGCAAATTCTGTATTTTGTGGATAGAAGCAGGAAGACTCTAAAGTAGGGTTCTTTTTGGGCTGAGTATAATAGTGTGGTTTTGATTTGGATAACTTCACTTTTGGGATAGTTTCCCCCTTTTTTGAAAATCAGGCAAATTTTTTCAGGATCTTAGCTTTTGATGCGTAACATTAAATTTTATGAATTGTATATATTGGAATTACCATAATAAGCCAACTCCTTAGATGCAATAATTTCTAGCAAAACTTGTTATTTCAAAGTTTCGGTTACTACTGGGTCGAGATGCTCCTTATTTGCAGTTCTTTGCCTAGAACTGTTTCATTTGCCATAGAAAATTCACCATGGTTATTTTTCATTTCAATGATCACAAAAAAGACTATAGCTTTATTGAGTTCAAATACAATACCTTTCACACAAATTTCAAATATTGACTCCCATGTTTATATTGACTTTCATAGTAAAAGTTACATTTACTCTTCTTACTCTGTTACTATTGCACATCGCTGATATATGCTGATATTAAGTCTGCACTAACTTTGTAAATCTGCAGAGAAAATTAGGACTTTCTTCCAACTTGAATCAGCGCAGACTTTTCAGCAGATTCACCAAATCAGTACGGGTTCCCGTTTCATGTGATTATCACTTCAGCTCAGAACAGAAAGGAATATGAAACCTCTTTGAAAGTTTTGTTTCAACTCAAAATTTCAAGATTCTTCAGGAGTTTCTCGTAGTTTTTTTTTCATATTTTGTACAATCTCTGTAGATTCCACAAGTGTGTCTTTTTTTCGTTAGAAGGGACTAAAATTCCTAGGGATTAAAATTCCTAAAAATTCCCACGGATAAATTCTGCGGATTTATCTACGGATAAATCTGCAGAAGTGGAAGCGCGGAGTTTTTCTTAATATTACTAGAAAAATGCAAAGCTTTCGCTGAGAGTGGTTTGGACTCAGCTTTAAGATATTTGAAATGCTTTTTTACCCCAGTCTGTTAAAAGAAGAACCATGTCTCTCTGGTAAGGAATCATAACCTATAGTCTCATACGAGACAGCAGAAATAATACATACCGTACTACAGATACTTAGATGAGGAATTATGAGCACATTCGAACCTCTGAGATTTTTTGGAAGGAAATCTCTTAAGCTTGACTTGAAATTAAACTAAGGCCTTCAAATATGAAGCACAGTGAAAGGGAAATCTTATTGTTTTTAGTTAAGTGGAAGGAGTGGAAGCTTGGACAGCCGTATATTTCTCACAAAATCAGGAAAAAAGAGGGATTCAGTTTTTAATTAAATAGACCTCCGCATAAGTCTGCGCGATATTTGGTAGTAACGGTGCCAACTTTAAAAATAGAAGCATGGGCGAGGAATCAGCTAAAGATTTGCTTAATACATATGGTACCAAACATCTTAAGAAGCTTTATCTCTCCTTTGAAGATGATTGTTAATTATTTTTGTCAAGACCATATCCAGGAGGGAGTAGGGGGTTTGAACACTCCCTTTGAAATGTTTCTCCAACTTGTAAAAACGTAATAAAAATGTATATAAACAAATTTTTGACGTGTTTTTTAAAGTTTTTTTAGTACCCCCCCCCCCCGAACAAAATTCTGGATACGGCCCTGATTATTGTTAATAGATCGTTAATATTTAATCTTTACGGAGGTTGTTAAATATGAATATTTGGTTTTACTTATTCATTTCTTGGCTCAACATGGCAATGCTAATGAAAACGTGGCACTCTTCTATAAACTTCATTTTTCGAAACAACTAGAAGAAAAATCTTAGAAAATCTTAATTTTCAGGCATGTGTAGACCCAATGTAGATCAAGGTGAAGGGTTAAATACTCTTGATTTTGACGTCCTTGGTACCTAAGATCAGAGGAGCATATTGAAATACAAAGGGTCAGTTTATTAAAGCAAGAATTCCTGTGGTGCAAATTGACTGACGTCTTGTTTGTATTATCATTCAGCATGAAATTCGATATTGACGTGCTCTATAAACACTGCCACCCAAGAATTCACAAATTTGTCTGACTTTCATTGAATATAAGAAGTAGATTTATTTTAATACTGAGCCCTTGCCAATTCTGCTCATCTCATAGAACGCTGATGAGAGTGTCTCCGTAACACCATTCTTGGGTGAAAAGTGTGCAAATAAAAGCCAAACATTTTGCAACTTTCAACTTGGTATCGAAAAATATATAGCAAAAGTTAAAAGCGATGCCCTAAAATGGAATCCATTTGTTATTTCCCTGTAAAAAAAAACTGTCAACAAATTTCCAGGCGTTGTCTGAGTAAAAGCGTATAAATGTAGTTGAAAAATCTTAAATATTATTCTGACATTATAAAATTTTGGCACCGCATTCCAAATGTTAAATTTGGCAATATGTAGTTGGCTAAAGTTGGTAAACTTTTAGAAAGGTTTAAGTAAAAACAGCGTACAGAAAGAAAAAAAAAACTTGATACATTTCCAAAATTAATAACTACTCAAGAAATGTTAGGCTTATAACTGAGAAATCAAGCAAGAACAGCACACTGATTTCAAATAGTGAATTATTTTAAATAAATCGTTTTTAAGTTAAACATTTTGGTTTCTTGAAAAATAAGTAAAATTCATGATTTTAATAATATTACAGGTACAAGATGGCTGGAACCAACTATATATTGCTTATTAATCAAATAAGACAAAATTTAAGTAATAAATAAAGTAATAAATTTAAGTAATGGATAAATTATGAACTATTCAAGTAATTAAAATATATATTTATTTCAAACTCTCTGCCCGAGGTTGCCAACCCTAGTGATTTATCAAAAGGGTATATTTTGCATGACGATTATAAGATCTTTGCAGAAAAGGGAGGGAAGAGCCTCATGGTAAGATATTTGGAGATATTTCTATTACTGAGCTATGAATTAGGTGAACATACCGCTTGTTACTTTTTTATGCTCTTTCTGAATATAATAGTGATTTTACATGGAAATTAAATTTTAACCCATTTATGGACCCTTTTCTCTTGATCTTTGGCTGTAGAAAAGGGTAGAATATTGGCTTAAAACTCACTAGTTGATTATAATTCCATTTTGTTAAAGTTATATAATTCACAGCCATTGACTAATCGAAATCAAATTGAATAAACAACGATTCGCAAGTAAGGATCGACTCGGCTCAATAGTAACCAGAACTCTAAAAAACGGAATTTTAATATCAATAGATACATCAAAAGAACTAGCTAATTATGCTGATTCCAAATAAATAAGATTCATGAAGTTCAGTTACCTATCAAAAGCTACGAGCCTGAGAATATTTGCCTGATTTTTGAGATAGGGGAAAACACCCCCTAAAATTCAAGGAATGTTAATGAAAATCTTACCACAATCAGATTCAAAGTACCTGAGATGCTGTAGAAGTTTCAAGCTCCTATATACAAAAATGTGGAATCTTGTTATTTTTGCCAGAAGACACATCACGGATGCGTGTTTATTTTTATTTTATTTTTTTTTCAGTGGTGATCATATTGAAATAATGGTCCTAGAAGGTCGGGAAACGGCGCATTCAAATGCAAATTAAAAGTTCAAGTGCCATTTTAAGTGACAAAAAATTGAAGGGCAATTGGCCCCCTGCAACGCCCATTCATTTCCCGAAGTTATCTGATCAAAATTTTGAGACAGCTATTTTTTTCAGTATAGTTGAAAGATCAAATAACTATGTCTTTAGCGGTAAAATGACCTCCCCCCAACCGTGGGGAGAGGCCTGTAAGTTATGACATTTGCCTATTGTTTACGTATAGTATTTGTTATTGGGAAGTATACAGATGTTTTACGGGCGGGGGGGGGGGGGTTTGTGCTTGGGGTGGATTTCTATTGGGAAGATTCTCCTTGGAGAGGGACATTTCAGGGGTAGGGGGGTGAAAATTCTAGGGAAAATTTTACATTAGGGGGATTTGACAGAATTCCAAGACGAAATTCTTGTTAATTGTCTTACATTATTGTTGCCAACTCAATTTTGCAATGTGACAACGTTCCGGGGGAATTATCCGGGGGCTATTTTCCGCGTGTTTTGATTTTCGAAAAAAATTTCTACGGAAGGGAGCGTTTCCGGAGTGATCGAGAAACTAATTAGAGATTAAAGTCTTTTTCAAATGAAAGTATGCTAAGGATAATTTTTCAGGCTGAATCGTTCTAAGCCCTTTTGCTTTCTAAAAGCCAGAATATAATTTGCGCTTTACTGAAAAAAATCAAATGAATTTAGTGGAAGAAAATGAGCACTGTCAGTTTAATATACATATAGTGATATTTATTCCTTAAAATCTCAATTAATTTCTTGTTTCTTAAAGTTATAAAAATGAAAACACTTAAAAGAATTTTTTTGGTAAAGTATAAATCATATTCTTGCTTTTAGAAGGCATAGGGGTTTGGAACCCTACTCATATTAATTTCTGCTCGTTTTGAGTTTGACTCTGTTATCTATTTTAATTTCTGTTTGTTTTGGGTTTCATTTATTTATTGATACTTATTTGTGGTAGTTGTATGCTTGGTAGATAATTTGATTCTATTTTTTTTTTCATTTTTGGTTTAATGTAGTTCTTTACTTTATTTTGAAAAACGTATTTTCTGGAAAAAGTTTTTTTTAATTAATTTCTGTTCGTTCTATTTTGGAATAGTCATTTTAAGGAAGAAAGACTGAGTCTTTATCTAAATTTAAATAACCGTCCCTTCCAAAAACACCTTAAATACCACCTGGGTATAAATTACAACCCTTGCCCCTAATCTCTGGGATTTTTTTAAACCCCAAAAGCCTTGTTATATTATATTTAGACTATTTTGAATAGAATGACTATCTCAAAATTTCTATTAGATGCATTTCGGGACAATGCGACGTGTGTGTGTGGTGTAACTGCCCTCCAATCACTTTGAATCTTAAAAAAAGCACTAAAGCGTCTGATTACCAAATCAATAAGCCCCCTCTAAAGTTTATATGACCATGCTTTCTATAAAAACCTTATGTTCCCCCAGGGTATAACTTACAACCCTTGCCCTGAGGCCTGGGGGGATTTGTTATCTCCAAAAACATATATACAGACCTTTTGACTACGTTGAATAAAATGGCGATATCAAAATGTTGATCGGAAATTTTTGGGGAAATAATGGGCATGGGGGATTCTCCCTCCGATGGCTTTCGACTGTTAAAAAGGGCAATAGCCCTCTCAATTTCCAATCGAATGACACCCTTTTTAAAGTTTTTACGACAACACTTTGTATAAAAACATTATATGCCCCCAGGGCATAACTTTCAAGCTTAGCCCTGAGGACTGTGTGGGGTGGGTGGTCGTCATACTCAAAGACAGAATTTCCAAACCCTTCATTTATGTTGAACAAAATGGCTATATCAAAATGTTGATCGGAAGTGTTTGGGGAAATGATGGGCCTGGGGGGGGTTATTCACTTTTTGATCGCTTTAGACTATTAATAAGGATACTAGCCGTCTCAACTCCCAATTGAATGAGCCCTTTTTGAAGTTTCTACAACGCTATCTATAAAAACTTTATATGCCCCTAGGGCAGGACTTACAATCTTTGCCCAGGGGGCTCTGGGGGTTTTGTCATCCTTAAGGGCATAGTTTCTTGACCTTTCAGCTACTTTGAACAAATTGGCTATCTAAAAATTTTGATTGAATGTGCCCGGGGAAATGGTGGGCGTGAGTGGAGGGTTAGTTACCCTCCAATCACTTTCGACTATTAAAAAGGACGCTAGCCCTTTAAATTTCCAATCAAATGAGCCTTTTTTGACGTTTCTATGGCGGCACTTTCTAGAAAAACCTTATATGCCCCCAGGGCAAAACTTACAACCCTTGCCCTGAGGTTGTGTTGGAAGAAGTTCATCATCAAAGACCTAATTTTCAGAACTTGAAGCTTACGTTAAACAAAATATCTGTCTTAAAATTTTGATTGGATGTGTTTGGGGAAATGGTGGACATGAGGGGGGGTAGTTCCCCTCCATCACTTTCTACTAATAAAAAAGGCACTAGCTGTTTCAATTTCCAATTGAATGAGTCCTTTTTAAAGTTTCTACGACAACCCTTTCTATAAAAACCTTATATGCCCTCATGGCATAATTTACAACCTTTACCCTGAGGGCTGTGGGGGGGGGGGCTGTCATTATAAAATCCCGAATTTTACTTCAATGGTAACGCGAACTGTGGGCGTCAGAGGGGGGTTACTTGCCGTCCAATAACTTTCGACTATAAAAAGGGCACTATCCCTTTCAATTTCCAATTGAATGAGCCCTTTTTGAAGTTTCTAAGACAACGTTATCTATAAGAACCTTATGTGTCCATAGGGCATAACTTACAACCCTTGCCCGGAGGAGTGTGGGGGATTTGTCATCCTCAAAGACATTATTTCCAGAACATTCAACTGCGTTGAACAAAATGGCTATTTCAAAATGTTGATTGAATATGTTCGGGGAAATGATGGGCGTGAGAAGGGGGTTAGTTGCCCTCCAATCACTTCCGACTTTTGAAAAGGGCCTCAGCAATTTCAGTTTCTAATTGAATGAGCCCCTCTTGAAGTTTTTACGACAATGCTATCTAAAAAAAACCATATATGCTCCCAGGCATAACTTACAACCCTTACCCTGAGGGGTTTGTTGACTTCAAATATATAATTTCCAGAACCTTAAACTACGGTGAACAGAATGGCTCTCTAAAAATTTTGATTGGATGTGTTTGGAGAAATTGCGGGCGTGGAAGGGGTGATAGTTGCCTTCCAATCACTCTCGACTATTAAAAAGAGCACTAGCCATTCCAACTTCCAATTAAATGAGCCCTTTTCGAAGTTTCTATGACAACTTCTTCTATACGAAATGCCTTGGTCTAGAAGAAATAAACAATACATTATGCCAACATCGTTCTTTACTTAGGCAGCGCCATTGCGCTGCCTATGATTTAATATATTGGTGTTTGTAGGACTTTAATTGTGTAGCTTGTTAAGAGGGTCTGGAGGAGGAATTTACGGGAGGTGTTCGTGCAAACCTCCAGTTAAGGGTTTTGGACCATAATTATTACAATAATACCGTTTTATGCTTCCTAGATTTTCCACTTACGAAGTGGCACCAAATGTGTTGTTTTCAGTGCTATATCTTACTTACGAATGGTAGAATTGATAAAGAGCACGAGCAAAAGATACGCGCACGAGCACGAGTTACGAGCAAAAGATACGAGCAAAAGTTTGCTCATGAGCCATTAAACATCACTCTAAAAAGTTCTGATAGCCTACTAGCCCCAGCTTTTCGACTTGAGAAATGGCAACAAAAGTGCCATTTTCAGTGCCATTTGAAACTTGCAGATGGTGAATTTATAGGAAGAACGTAGATTTGAGTAATATTTTTTGTATGAGCTATCAAAAATCTATCTAAGAGGTTCTGATAGCCCCCTAGCCCCACCCCTCGAGAAACAGCATAAAAAGTGCCTTTTTTCCTGTCATATGGTGCTTGCAGACGGTGGAATGTCTATAAACCACGTACATATGAGAAATAGCTTTTTAATGAGTCCTAAGCATCTCTCTATGATGTTCTAGTAGCCCTCCTGACCCGGAAAAAAGAAAAGAAAAAGACCGTTTTATCATTTTTAACTTTTAGTTACTGGGGGTTGGGGGGGTGGGGGGTCGCTCTTTAATAGGTTGCAGATAATGCTTCAACCATGACGAAGAGTTCATTGCAATTTCTCCCCAGAAACTAGTAAACATTGAAATCTGTGAAATCTAATAGATGAAAAAAAATTTCTTACTAAGGGGGTTGAGAGGGGAAGTGTGCGAGAGGGGTTCTTGTAAACCTCCAGTTAAGGGTTCTGGAACATGAACATTAAAATAGAACCTGTTTTGTACTTCAGAGCTTTTACACTTGGGAAGAGACACCAAAAGGGATGTTTTGAGTGCTATATCGCACTTACGAATAGT
Source organism: Artemia sp. Qi Xiang Cuo (assembly GCF_049724085.1). Classification (NCBI taxonomy): domain Eukaryota; kingdom Metazoa; phylum Arthropoda; class Branchiopoda; order Anostraca; family Artemiidae; genus Artemia; species Artemia sp. Qi Xiang Cuo. The sequence goes on along the minus strand of NC_142808.1, from coordinate 19,855,085 downwards.
AAAATTGAAAAAAAGTATGTATATTAGCAATAGCTTTCAAATTGCCATTAAATATCACTTTTATAAGTTCTGCTAGCCCAATAGCCCCAGCATTTTCACTTGAGAAATAGCATCAAAAGTGCCGTTTTGAGTGGCATTTAGAACTTGCTGATGGTGGAATTTACAGGAAGAACGTAGATAAGAGCAATATTTTTTATATGAGCAATTATAAATCTGTCTACGATGTTCTGGTAGCCTGCTAGTGCCACCCCTTGAGAAATGGCGCAAAAAGTGTCATTTTAGTGCCATATGACACTTGCAAACGGCAGAATTTATGAAAAGCACGTAGACATGACAAATAGCTCTTGAATGAGCTATTAAGCATCTCCATATGATGTTCTGGTAGCCCGATAGGCCTGTTGGAAAAAAAAAAAAAAAAAAAAAAAAACGGGAGACAGATCAGTGCTACCGATGCAAAGAAGTGATTTTCCTTATTGTTCAAGAAGGGGGACTGTAATTTCCCTGAATATGGTTTTCCACCATGCTGATTCAAATGGTATACTTTTTTTTGGTTTGACGCCAATTTCGAGAGGTTTGAGGCTTTTTTTGAAATCACCATACATTTCTTTTCACAATAAACTTTTACTTCTAAGACGAACCCAAATAATAGTTTCTATTCCTGAGTCAGTGTAAGATGGCAATTTTTTTCACTAGGCAGTTTTTTTTCAAAACACGTTTTTTAACTTTTAGTTACTATGGGATGTAGTTCGCTCTTTACTAGATTGCAGCTACAGCTGAAACCAGGTTTATAGCCCTAGAAAGCTGGATTGAACCACACTTTTCGTACAGCCTACTGTTTGAAATACGTTCAGTCAGCTGGGTACCCAGAACAATCCCTAGGCAATTCTCTGGAAAACATCGAGCTAATCTTCATCCGCTTTTGTGAGCACCCATGCTTTGCAGCCATATTTGAGCACTGTCATCAGTGCTCAATATTCTAATCTTGGTTTGCAGATTTTTCTTCCTATTCTTCAAAAAAAAAAAATAAACTCTGAAAAAAAATCCTGAGTCTTGGCTATAATATTTTTGACATCTTCACAGCTCCCACCGTCTTTACTAATAATACTACCAAGGTAAGCGAAGCTGTCCACCTGATCAATCTTTTCGTTGCCCAACGTCACCTTTTCATCTTCACTTACTCCTAGCCTTAGTGACTTAGTCTTCTTGACATTAAGTTTTAAGCCTGTTCTAGCTCCTTGAACTCGCAAAACTTCTAAAAGTTCATTTATTTTTCTCACACTTTCATCTAGGATGCTTCAAAAATCAGCATCATCGAAGTCCAGGAGAGTTTTTCCTCCCCATTTGATTCCGTGGTCTCCCATTGCCTTTCCTGTGCTTCTTAAGACAAAATCCATCAAAGTGATCCATATAAAGGAGAATAGAACACAACCCTGCTTAACTCCTGATTTAATACGAAATCACCTGCAAAACTTATTTCCTACCTTAACCGCAGCAGTGGTATTCTCGTACATAGCACTAATCACTTTAATGTATTCGTCTGGTTAACCATACAAGGATAAGATCTTTGCTAAAGCTCTTCTATCAACAGAATCGAACGCTTGCTCATAATCTATAAAACTGATGACCAACGCTGTTTGATAACTCAGGCACTTCTCAATTATTAGCCGAAAAGTAAAAAATGGTTTGATACATCCTCTATCGTTTCTAAAACCGCAATGTTCTTCTCGTATAACTTTGTCTACAACATCTCTCAGTCTAAAAAGTATCATATTACTAAGTAATTTACTACCTACAGAGATCAGACTAATGCCTTGGTCATTATAACACTCACTCTTATCACTTTTCTTATACAGTGGTTTAATTAAGGTTTTCCTAATAATCACTTGGTACTTCTTCTTTTCCAAAAATCATATCCATAATCTTCAATAGCCTAGTTTTAACCTCAGAGCCACCATATTTATTAAACTCATTTACCACACCATCAGCACCTGGAGCCTTATTTTTTTTTTTAGCCTTTTAGTACTTTCACTAATTGTTCCTCATAAAACAAATCTTCCTTCTCGTCGAATGTATCACAAACTTCTTTATTTCCAACTATATCTTTCCCTGCAGCTCTATCTCGGTTTAGAACAAACTCAAAATGTTCTGCCCATCTCTCTTTAGCTCATGGTGAGGGCTATAAGTTATACCCCAGGGGTATATAAGGTTTTATGGAAAGGGTGGTCGAATAAACCTCAGAGGGGGCTCACTGGATTGGAAATAAGAAGTTCTAGTGCTCTTTTTAATAGTCAAAAGGGATTGGAGGGTACCCAGACCCCCCTCTATCCAGGGGCGTCCCGAGACTCATTTCATTGGAGGAGCGATCTTCGAAAATTTTACCGAATCGCTACTTTATTTATGCCGAATTTTCTGCCGAAATCAAGAATTTTGCTAAATTTCGGGCAATTTTGCGAAATTTCTGCCGAAATTTTCACCTTCGGCAAAAATTTTACCGCATACCAAAAACGATGAAGGGGCGGCGCGCCCCTCCCTGCCCCCCTCCTCGGGACGCCCCTGCCTCTATCCACGCTTATCATTTCCCCACTCACAACAATTCAAACTTCTGAGATTACCATTTTGTTATACATATTTGAAAGATCTGGTAATTATATCTTTGGGGATTACATCCCCCTTCACGGCCCTCAGGGCAAGGGATACAAACTTTAATAGTTGCTAAAGGACACTAGAGTCCTAGTGTCCTTTTTAAAAGTCAAAAGTGATAGTGGGGAGACTAAGAGTGAGCCGTTGAGTACAGGACATCACTTTTCGTATACGGAATAATTTCTATTCGTTTTAAGTTTTAATGTCACTTCTTAGTTTCAGTTAAAAAAAGCTTGTTTTTTATTTAATTTCTGATCGTATTTCAAATATTACAAAAGTACATATAACTGTTTGATAAACTGTCTTTTAAAACTTTTTGATAAAAATTTTAATTACCTTCTGTTAAAATTAATTACTTTATGGTAAAATTCAATGTCATAGTCATAGCTCTTGACTTCACTTCTGACTAAAATCGGGGAACAACCACGTTTGAACCGATGATCTCTCGATCTGCAGTACATTTCAATGAGAAATATTATTTGTAAACAATATGGGCAAATTTCAAAACTTACAGCCCTTTCCGGTATATGAATGGGGTAGCCCTCTCCTCAAAACCTTGTTCTTGAGTACATTCCAATGACGAATACTATTTGTGAACAATATGGGCAACTTTCAAAACTTACAGCCCTTTCCAGTATATGAATGGGATAACCCTCTCCTCAAAACCTTGCTCTTCACATTAAAATCCCCCTTTGCTCAACACCTCGCTCTTCACACTAAATTTTTTAGTACTTAAAAAAAACTTCTTATTGTTCTAATTAAACGACTCTCGTGTTTCAGAAGTCGTTATTAAAGTATCGGGACAAAATTCAGACATTAGCGTAAAGAGCGAGGTGATGAAGAGGGGGGTAGTAGCCCCCTTCGTATACGTAATAATCTCTGTTCGTTTTAAGGTTTAATCTTTCTCCTTACTTTCAGTTGAAAAAAACTTGTTTTTTAAATTAAATTTTTGATTGTTTTTAAATAATACTGAAAAGTCCGGCTCTGCCAAAACAAAAAAATGCCCCCCCCCCTTCTAAACATTGAAAAAACCTCTCCACACGTAAACATAAGTCGACAAAGAGAATGTAAAGCAAATAAAAGAATTTCGTATAGGATTTCTGGCATATTCCCCTAGTGTAAAATTTGTCCTGAAAATTTAAGTTCCCGGAAATTTCCTTTCTTATAGAAGATCTCCCCCGGAAGAGGGTTCATCACCCCTCCCCTACCCGAAAAATGTATGCAAACTTCCCAATAAAAAATACTATACGTAAACAATGGTCGAACTTATAATTTAAGGACCTTTCCCCAAGCACTATGGGGGTCATGTTATCTCCGAATGTATAGGTTTTGGACATTTCAACTATGCTGAACAAAATGACTATCTCAAAATTTTGATCGAACAAATTTGGGAAAAAAGGGAATGAGAGGGGGGCTAGCTGCTCTCCAGTATTTCTGGTCACTCAAAAAGGGCATTAGAACTTTTAATTTCCATTCAAATGTTTCTTCTTCCGATATTATAGGACCATAAGTTCAATACGATTGTCCCTGAAAAAAAAAACTAAAAAAAAAAAAAAAAATGCATTTATGATCTTTCTTCTGCCAAAAATTACAAAATTCCATTGTTGCCGATAGGAGCTCGAAACATCGGCAGTAGGGTTCTCTGATACGATGAATCTGGCGGTATGGTTCCTATTAAGGTTCTTTGATTTTCAGGCGGTATTTTCCCCTTTTTCGAAAATCAGGCAAATTTTCTCTGACTTGTAACTTTTGATGGGTAACACTAAGCTTAATGATTTTTATATATTTGGAATCAACTTGATAAACCAATTCTTTTGATATATTTATTGATATAAAAATTCTGTTTATTATAGTTTCGGCTACTATTGAGTTGCGTCACTTTTTACTTGCAGTTCATTACCACGAACTGTTTGATAAAAAAAGGTATTATGATTTGTTCATTTTCAGCCTCGCTATAATTATCTTGGAAACTACAAATTTACCGAGATGGCAATTTTTGTCCCAAGACAGTTTTTTTTTAGAAATATGTTTTAAGACTTTTGGTTATCATACGCTATTTGAATTCTCTTAGTCCCTTTAAGGGCTGAAATTGTAATTTCCTCAAAAAACGGTTATTAAAGTAAAAAAGAGCCTTAAAAACAGTATCAAGTGATGTATTCAATCTCATTCTAGCTAATTTATGTTGAAAACTGCATACTTACGAGAAGGGTCATCCCTTTGTTGATATGTTAGCCTTGTAAAAAGAACACCACTCCTCGCAATCTTGATCAATGCACAATGCTTAAAGTTTACAGTCAACTAACTATTAAGGATGACCTAGCTAAACACGTAACACTAGCATTTGCAGCCTACTTGAATTTTGATGTTGAGGCTTAAAAAACTTTGCTAATCTTTCTTGTTTCTCTTCTTTTTTTGGGTTCTTACTTCGTTATGTGATTAAACACAAGATTAAATTGGATCAAATTCACTGCGAACTAATTAATTTCAATTTCAAACGATCAACATGTTTTCTTCGCAGCGAGGGTTCTTTATCAGATTGATTTTATATATATATATATATATATATATATATATATATATATATATATATATATATATATATATATATATATATATATATATATATATATATATATATATATATATATATATATATACATTTTCTTATTTATTGCATTTTTCTTATTCTTAATGAAATCTTGTCAGATTGCTTTATTCTTTACCAAATT